>NC_051156.1:102102945-102157909 GCF_013339745.2 Dermacentor silvarum
ACAGGCATTAGCGCCTGGAAAGGACTGGGTGGGCTCAGAGTATCTGGCGCACTTTGTAAGTGAACGAGAAGCTTTAATGAATTTATAGCGCGGGATATCAGTCTGCGAAAAACCACGCGATATTAGTGATGCAGCCTAGATATGGGGAGAACCTAAAGAGTATCTGAGAATTATATATATATATACCGCACATAACGTTTGAAGTTGCTCAAAGAAGGGTGTTAAATCGACGTCTGAAGGGTGTTGAACACAAGGATGCATGCATAAATGTGGGCATAAGAATGCGTATACGTCCGCGCAATGAGCCATGTGTCTATGTATAGCATTTTTTTCTAAGATACTGATGTTAATGGTATGACGGGCACTCCAAAATGTATTAATTAGCAAAGTACACACATTCACTTGCAATTTCATTAACTATCATTAGATTTAGTGCGCACTGTGATACTACAGTGCAATTAGACACCTTCAATACAAACATAATAAAACTAATTAATAAAAACGCGCAAGCAACTTGCAAAATTTTGCAGGCATTTAGCGGTGCCTTTAACAGCCCAATAAAAAGTGGCGAACCCCGTCTTTTTAAACGATTCGAGGTAGTAATTAGACACGCAGGCATAAAAATTAGGCTAATTCACTTGTCAACCAACGAAGTCAGACTATCCTGATTACTTAATTGAAGCTCATCATCGATATAGTTCATAAATGGTTCTTTGAATTCCAAGAACTGATGCCGCTTATTGCTTCAGTGTAATGAATTCCGGACTATGGAAAAAAATGAAAACCGAATTGTGTACTGCGGAAGAGCACAACTGTCACTCCTTTGGCAGACGCCCACGAGTGATGTGAATGTTTGCGCCTCACACATGCCACGACCATTAACGTAGCCCCCTTATCGAGCCACGATCTCACTGAAACTTTATGCTGCGACCTGGCATGGTCTCCTTGATCGGACGCAGCCGGTATTTTTATCGTAACTGTAAAGCGCGCTGATCGGCTCGCTCACGGTGACGATTTGTGCGCTGCACTCACAGTGATGCAGCCCAGGCATAGTAAAAAAAAAAAAAACGTAACGCTCGACAAGAAACGTATTCGCAACTCCAAGCTCGCAACTCCCAGGCCACAACGAAGTGGCAGCAAGCAGGCGTCCACGCCAACAAGCAAACCTGTGAGAATAAACGGGTAGCGGCAGATAATTTTTGTAGTTCGACTGAGTTCGGCGCAGCGCGATTTACGCGGCTGCGCCCTCCCGAATGAAAAGCGACCGGAACTGATGCTACGACGCTGTACCATTGCCTAGACAACCCGGCGCGCGCCAGGGCAGGAAGGCGGAAGCTGTTCGTCACCTCATTGGCTCTTGCTTCAAAAGATGCATTGTCTCTTTTTTGTCTTTGTTCGCGTCTCGCACTCTAGGAAATAATTTTAAACGTTTGATTGGTTTTATGTGCGGTCTAATCAGAGACGTGGTCCGTGCGTTGTGTATTAATCGTGCCCAACCTCAACTCAAAGCCTTGGCACGCGCTGGAAGATGGATCCACGAGGCAGATACGAACAGTTGCAACGTGCCCGGTTTCGGCGGTCGGACTGTCAGTATGGAAAGTTTCAGGCAAGTATCCGTTCATTTGGTGTTTCTTTATTTGATTACGTGTTATTGTTGGCTGTAGAAGTATCTCATTGTGATCCCATAGTATAATTCACTAATGTAAGCGGGAAAGCAGTTGCTCGCAGTACTACGGCAAGATGGCTACCTCGATTGCCCCCGTGTGACTAACGTTTCTGTGGCCACGTCGGGCGTGGTGCGCCTCCATAATTCCGCTTTGTTTCTGAGCGCTTGAACTATCGGAAATGTGGTGTTCTTGCTAGTTCAGTGCGACTCGTCGTTCGTTTTGTATCGCGTAGAAAAAGAAGTGACGACTGGCTTCGCCTTTCTTAAGTACCGGCGCAATATTGGCTCTCCCTGGCGCGCTCGCGTACTGCTGCTGCTGCTTGCCGGACGCCTTCCTTCGGCGTGTTTTGGGCTATCTTTCTCTGTGTGTGTGTGTGAGCACGCGCGTACGTGTTTTGTAAGCGCTTTACGTGTGCATGCGTGCGTCCGTGCGTTTTTTCTGAGCGCTTCTGTATGTGCGTGCGTGCGTGTTTGTTGATAGTTTTATATGTGTGCGTGCGCGCGCGCGCGTTGCTGTTTTGCGAGCGTTTTGCGTGTGCGCGCGTGCTTGTATGCGGGTCTCTATGTGCTTTTGCGTGCGTGTATTCGTGCGTGTTTTGTGAGCACTTTGTATGTGCGCGCGTGCCTGTTGTGTTAGTGCTTTGCATGTGTGTGTGTGCGCGCGCGCGTTGCTGTTTTGCGAGCGTCTTGCGTGTGCGCGCGTGCTTGTATGCGAGTCTCTATGTGCTTGCGCATGCGTGTTTTATGAGTACGTTGCGTGCGTGCGTGCGCGCGTGTGCGTACGTGTTTTGCGAGCGCTCTGCGTGTGCGCGTGTGCTTGTATGCGGGTCTCTGCGCGCGCGTACGTACGTCTGTGTGTGTTTCGTGAGCGCTTTGTCTGTGTGCGCGCGTGCGCGCGCGCGTACGTGTTTTGAGTGCTTTTTGCGTGGACGCGAGGGCTTGTTTGTGTGTGTGTGTGTATATTGCATAAGGTCGGTAGTTTTACACTCAATAAACCTCTTCAAAATTGGTGCAGGGGCTGTCCCCGCCCTGAAAACCGAGTTTGGTGTCGAGCCACCCTGGAAGCCACCCTGGGTTATATGGAGGCGCCGGAGGACCAGTGGAAGGTGTAAGTTTCCTCCTTTTCCCCTCCTCTACCCTGATGAATCCACTTCCTTGGTTTTTGTTGTGAAATAAACGTTTCATCAACAGCATAAATACATGAATCAGAAATCCGGAAAGTGTGTTTCACGATTACACTAATTTCGATCGTGAAACGTATACCTTGGGTTAGCCCACATTTGCTTGAAGTAGGCAACTGCTTATGGAGGCGGCGGGGGGTGAAATGCTGCCGCCGCTTTTCGCCCGCACAAAAAAAAAAAAACGTTTTGCCTACAAATGCAAAAACGCCCGTGTGCCGTGCATTGGGGGCACGTTGAAAAGCCCCTGGGGGGCAGAATCAATCTAGAATCATCCGCTATCGCGTGCCCCTCAATCATATTGTTGTTTTGCACGTAACACTCCCGAATTCAAGAAGACAACTGCTTAAATTGTGAATAGCTGGTTATTTGCGATGTTCCGCGTATATAGCAATTGGTTTCTGCAACTCTTAATAATTTGAAGATATGAAGTGCTAATCTTCAGCTCTCTGGGTGGTTCGCATGGCCTTCGAAAATTGTCCCCTATAGCCCAATTATAATTCGCAAAAGTGGAATTTATAAGGCATGCCCTGGCACTAGAGAATGTGTTTGATTGAGCTGGAGGTTTAGATTGAGAAGGTTGCAGTGAGTTCCATAAAAACTTTTTTATTCTTTATCAGTAGGAGTGTCAAAGTGTAAAAAAGCGTGTAAATTGTTGTGTAAATTGTGTAAAAAGTGTGCGTAAATTGTTGGAAGCGAGTCATGTGGTGCAGGTGTGCGTGCGTGTGTAAGACTACGATCCTTTAAAGGTCAGGACTTGAGTAAAGTGACTTGTTGAACAACACTTTGCAATGTGGTGAACATGGTCTAAATAATGGATTTGAGACCTGCAAGGAGTTGTGACATTCTTCCCCATTCCTCTTGCATTTACCACGGAGTTGCCACTGAATTGTATGACTCTCTGGGGCCGTTTGCCCAGAATTGGCAACGGAACACAATAATTAATCAAATTTGTTTCATTCACACTATTTATAGCCAGCATAGTAGTGCAAGTCACTAGTGTGGTCGAGTATAGATTTGCAATATGGCACTAATATTAGTCATTGCATGCAACTTAAGAAATCTTGCAGCCACTTTCATAGCTGGTAATTAACTTAGAGAGCACTAAAAGAAATATTAAACAATGGAAATACCGCTGGCACTGCACTGGCAACAGTGATGAGCAGGCAAGCGTATATTTGTGTGGAAATTTCAATGCAATGAACTTTCACTGCAACATCTGTGGTATGAGGCTTTTCTTTCACAGTAAGCTCTACCGAGTCCATACTTCGATTTTTTCTTGCAAACCAAAATCAGCTTTATTGCCAGTGATATTGTCTCTCGTTCTGGTAGCATTTGTTTATGTGGAACTTAAAATGTCATTTCTTGCAGGTCATCCAGATGACAGCCTCACAATTTCCAGCCTTTGTGCTCTCCATCAGAAACCCATTAGGGGCAAGCCACTTATGCTTGCCTTCAGACAAGACAACATTGTAAGTAGATATAGACGTGAAGTCTAATATTCTGAGCCAAGTTTCCATTTAATACTGTGAGGCTCCTTTGGCAGCCTTAGGTTGATATTTTGTGCAGTTGTGTGTGTGTGGTTTTTAGATATTGCCGATGATACAGTGCACATTGCAGATATGACTGATATTCCGAAGTATATATTTGCAATTTCATAATTGCCTTTCATAATGAAGTTTTTCCTTTGTGCAAGGATATTCACAGATTAGGGCATTTCAGCATCATATTCTGTATGTGCATTCAGTGCTCATTTCAAATTACCCTCCTCCTACCAATTTATTTGTGGGAAAGGAATATTTGTTTACCCTCTGCAATGCGCTTCTTATTTGCTCATCGCATCAAACTCCTCTACCTTTAATTCTCACATAATTATCACAACCTTAAAATTTCGGCTGTTCTTATAGTTTTGAAAACAGTATCCAAATATAAATGTGCTTGATTGCTATCTAGACTGCAAGGGAATTCAAGAAATTGCAAGAAACCGTGGCTTCTTATGGTAGTTGAAAACCTCTTTTTAGCAAAACATGTGCCTATTTCGTTTACTGAGCTGTTCATGGAAATCGTAAGCGTGTTTGATTTAACACAGCCGTTAGAGGATAAAAGAAAAAAAATTGGATTAACAGGAGCACAATTCACGTGGATGCAATGCTTTTGGATATTCTCCAGGTGGCAAAATGTACATTTAGGAGCGAGAGTGACCTTGAATCAGAGATGGTGGGGCGGGAATCCAATTTGCAGCCATTGTGACTCGTGCATGTAGTGGCAACACAGGATGAGAAATAGTTGTGGCACTGCGGTCTAGTAAACAGGTCAGCACTTAAATAAACTCCCCCACAGTGAGGGGGAAACGTAGGATATGCTATCCAATAAAGATGGTGCTTTTAGGTGACAGCAGAAAATTTTAGGAGACAGCAGCGTATTGCCGAGCTTATACATTGGAACAAGGTCAAAAAATAGTTGACAGGACGTTCTATATTTTCCAAGGAAATGTGCTGAAACACTGATTCTTACTCAGTCAGTAAAGAAATACACAACAATAAATAAAAATAATTAAGTATACAGAAAAGGCCTTATAGACTGCAGTGGAGAGTTGGACACTGTTGGGCTGGATGCAAGTATTGTTTTGGTACTGTAATGCAGGACAGGTGAAAATGCAGTTGGGGGTTTCTTCATTTTTGTCTGTTGTGCACTCTCTCTGTACGATAGTGCTCTTTGTCTCGTAGTGTATAAATGTTGCGTTAAAAAGAATTATTTTCTCATGCCTTGAGCATAGCAGTCTTATTGTGTCTTCTCCCATGAAGTCTTCTGCTGCAGTGCTTCTGAAGTGTAATGCACAACTACATTGCAGATTTTATATTGCGAGTTTTATATTGTGGTCACATCCATGCTCCGGAGAAATGCCCATTGCTGAGAGATGTCATTGGTAGTGTCTTTACATTTTATGCTCTTATTTTTCCATGGTGAAAAGGCTACTGTATATTTATTTTTGCTTCTGTGCCATTTTGTATTCACGATGACTTAGTGATCGCGGTTTCTCAATTGGAAAACTGGAAATTTTGCTTACCTTTTATTTGTCAAGCCCCATTTAGCTGTGCTTTGTGTTCGGTCAGAATAATTAGGAGTGTTGTTTTCAGAAGCTTGTTGCCTTATCAAATTCCCCGCAGTGTTTGGATCTTAATAAAATGTAGAGTCAACTCTCATGATTCTGTTGTTATTGTGCTAATGCAGGAAGTAGGATTCCAGCACAGCCATCCGCTGCACTTATGGTCAAGATGCTCAGACAATGGAGTCCCTGTTCCTTGTGGTTAACCGTGAACAGTATTCTCGCTTTTATGAAAGCTAAAGGTGATTTCCTGCATAAATTACAATTTTGCAGCTCAAATTTATACACTTTATTCTAATTTGAATAACCTAATATATGCTGTTTAATACTTTTCTAGTGTTTGATACAATCATTTCTTGTTGGAGAATATTAAGCGTGATGTTTAACATTTATTTATGCATGACTGGCTGATGCATGATGGCCTGTGTTTAAAAAATATGAACTCACACATTTGAAGCTTCATTCAGTCACCAAAGTATGGCTGATTTAATAAACAATATTTGCTCATTTATGTACTCACGTGCTACAAGACCTAATCTTCCATTATCGCACCAAGTACAAATAATTTAGAAATTGGCAATGTATGTTAACTTCATCCGCATGTAGCCAGTAGAGTACCTTAATGAACAGTGGTTCGTTTTTATAAGGCCCCCATAGATACGTCACTTCACACCTAAACATTAATAAATGTGGCATATTTAGGCTTTTGTCTTGCAGTAGAAAAAAAAACATTTTCAAGCAACATATTTTATAACAGACCATGCAGTGCCTTCGCATTACAAAACTTTTAAGAAATCAGAATTGTAATTGCAAGATTTTTAGCTCAGAGAACTCTATTTACATTTGAAAAAAAATAATTTAGGCGGGAAAAAATTTCGTGCTCAAGGAACCTTGTTGAGGAGCGGAAATTCATCATGATGCTCCTGCATCACACCTTATTTAAAGCAAGTTCATGTGTGGAACATACTTTGTTTCAGTATATAAAAAATATTGGCCAGTCAAGCTTTATATCGACTTTCCAAATCAACTTTTCACAATGACTTGCCATGACATTGGTGTACAAAATAACAGGTGTGTTTCTTGTGCGCTTGCTCTGCATTTCGTGTAGTTCCTTAATAATTGACCTTTGCAATATATATTTTTTTCAAGGCCCCCAAAACTAGAATTTTTGTACCTGAAATTTAATATTGAAAATTTATTCCTTTAAGTGGCACCAAACTCGTGCTGCTTTAGTGTTACCATATATACAGGTTGTTTTAGTTAACTCAAGCCAAACTTTAAATATATGTAAATGCTACGTAGCTGGACAGAACCAAGGTAATGTTTGCCGTCGCTCGGAGATACTCAGACAATTTTTTGTATTCTGCCTCAGATAATTAGACTTAATTATTTATTCAACTTCTCAATTACTATAATTTGATGAAAAGTGTCAATGAGTAAATTGTAGAGCAACATGAGAAACTTCCAATACAGCTTTCTGTTTCTCAATACGTGCAACATAAAATGGTTTTTCCGAGCGTGAAAGAAGTCCGCGAATACACGCAAAATTGTCGTGTGACTCGACGCTCGAGGCACTTTAAGTGTATTCGCGGGCATCTTTCACGCTCGGAAAAATACTTTTGTGTTGCACGTATTGAGCAACAGAAAGCTGTATCGCGAGTTTCTAATGTTGCTCTATACAATTGTCTAATTGACACTTGTCATCTAATTATAATAATTGAGAAGTTGAATCAATAATTAAGTCTAATTATCTAGTTAGGCGGAATACAAAAATAGTCTGAGTATTCCCAAGCAACAGCAAACATTACCTTGGTTCTGTCCACCTATGGAGCATTTGCAAATTTTAAAGTTTGTCCTAAGTTAACTGAAATACCTTGTATATAGGGCAGATTTGATCAGTTATATGTAAAAAAAACATACTTTTGTAGGAAATGTAAATTTTTGTGTACTTACAAATGCATTTGGTGATTGCGCGTTTTAGTGTGTTATTTATGTATTATAAAGTTATGTATTCTAGCATGCACTAAATATATTTACTTTCCTTGAAAATGCAGTACCATATATGTCTTGCTGGTCTGTATGACATTTTATTTGGATATGTAAATCGTAATAACCATTGATGTAGATATACGCGCTCAGAAGTTATAATTTGCTAGGTTGCATTTGTGTAGTGAAGACGCGTTTGGCCCGGATTACTAGTATTTATTGTGATCCACACGTATAAATGTTGTGTATGCTCATCGAAGATTCAAGCTTGGGTATCGGACGCTGTGTTTGGTAGCGGAACTTGAACCTTCTGGCACACACGGGTTATGCATGGATCGCTCTATATAGTCGTAATTCAAGGCATGTACAGCTGAGCCTGCCTTCCGTATACTGTAGAAATAAAAGGATGTACACCCTTTCAACACCTATGAAAATGGGTGTTAATGAAAACTAACACCCTAACACCCTTCATAATTTTTGCTGGACACTCTTATTCTAGGGTACTAGAATAAGAGTGTCCAGCATCTGTAGACCCCAAGAGCAACCCAACATGTAGAGTGTAGGAAACAGCACCCTTAGGGTGTCCGTCTGGCGACAAACTGATTTACACCCTTAAGGGTGTTAAAATGTTAGTGTGTAGTAAGCCCCCGCGGTGTTCGGCCAGACCGTGAGAAGCTAGCTGCCGTCGCTGAGTTCCCACGTCCAACAGACCACAAGGCAGTTCAGCGATTCTTAGGTCTCTGTGCCAACTACCGTCGTTTTGTCGAAAGATTTTCAAGGATCGCCGAACCATTAACGAGACTAACACGTCAAGATGTACCCTTTGAGTGGACGCAAGAACCACAGAAAGCTTCTACAGAATTGGGGAAGCGACTGCAAACAGCCCCCGCACTCGCGCATTTCGACGACAAGGCTGACACAGAAATCCACACTGACGCGCCAGCAACAGTGGGGCTCGGTGCTATACTCGTTCAGCGGCAAGACGGCGCAGAACGAGTACTAGCCTACGCGAGCCGCTGTCTCACAAAGGCGGCGATCAACTATTTCACGACTGAAAAGGAGTGTCTAGCTGTCGTTTGGGCCATCGGCAAGTTCGGACCCTACCTTTACGGCCGACCTTTTTGCATAGTAAGTGACCACCACTCACTGTGTTGGCTTGCGAGTCTTATGAGCCTTCAGGCCACCTCGCTCGTTGGAGCCTCCGCCTTCAGGAGTACGACGTCACGGTGGTATATCGATCCGGATAGAAGCACGGCGACGCTGACTGCCTCTCACGTGCGCCTATACCATGGAAGCTCTGTGACGTAGAGCAAGATTTCCCGCTTATTGGTGTAGTAGACGCTGTCGAGATGGCTGACCTCCAACGTGCAGACAGTACATTGCTTCCCCTCATCAGATACCTTCAGAGAGCCGACGTTGTTGTTCCACGAAAGATGTCACGTGGTCTGACTTCTTACTGCCTCCGGAATGACGTGCTCTACAAAAAACCTTGCAAAACAGTCAAGAAACGTTCCTTCTTGTAGTCCCGGTTTCACTGCGCGAATAAGTGCTTCAGGCATGTCATGACGACCCGTGAGCCGGGCACTTAGGCTTCGCCAGGACGTTAGCGCGCATACGCCAGAAGTATTACTGTCCACAACTATTCTCGTCCGTTCAGCGCTTCGTGAGAAGCTGCCGTGATTGTCAACGGCGCAAGGTTGCACCTTTGAAACCTGCTGGTCTTCTGCAACCCCTGGACCCTCCTCCAGCACCGTTTCAACAGGTGGAAATAGACCTCCTCGGTCCGTTCCCTACGTCGTCCGCAGGAAACAAATGGATAGTCGTCGCAACGGACTACCTAACGAGGTACGCAGAAACCAAAGCTGTGCCCCGCGGAACCGCTACAGAAGTCGCGATGTTTTTTGTCCATGAAATCGTGCTACGTCATGGGGCCCCTTCCGTCGTAATAACCTATCGAGGAACTGCGTTTACTGCTGACTTAATGCAGGAGATCGTCACGCTGACCCACACCAATCATCGGAAAACCACGGCCTATCACCCACAAACTAATGGACTAACCGAGCGCCTCACCTCAACAGAACTAAAGCCGATGTGATCTCGATGTACAGTCTGTTTCACACTTAGGGGAAATCTCGGAGCGCCTTGCATCGCGATGCGGCGAGCGCTCGAGTCGGGTGCCGGAAGTAGCTCGCGCAGGCACCGACGCTCGAGACGCGTTATCTAGAACCGCGTCGACTGCTACGGCGGCGTGCGCTGGCCACATTGTCGAGAAGCGTGCTACTGTCAAGGGCAGTTCATCGTTACTGCGGGCACTAAGCCGATAATGTCAACTAAACGTTGAGGGCACAACGACTGCGCGAGCTACTTCCGGCACCCGACTCCAGCGCTCGCCGCATCGCGATGCAATTCCGGAAACCCACGTCCCTGAAAGAACTTGGGAGCTTTATCGGGCTCTGCTCCTACTTTCGTGGTTTTATCCGGAATTTCGCTTCTATCATTGCTCCGTTGACTCAGCTGCTTCGCGGCGACACACGACTTTCTACTTGGGCCACCGCTTGCGGTGATGCTTTTCAAACTATGCGTCTCCTTCTTGTTGCTGCGTATTACGGTAGCACACGCAGTGAAGAAATAGGCGCGCACGCACTCAGTATCTCGGCCTTTCGAAAAAACAAACGAAGCGTGCTGTCAAAAGAACTGTGTAGAACCACATTTTTGCCAATGAAGGTTCAGAGGTTGGCGTCGCACAACATTTAGCTAACATTATCGGCTCAGTGCCCGCAGTAACGATGAACTGCCCTTGACAGTAGCACGCTTCCTGACGATGCGGCCAGCGCGCGCCGCCGTAGCAGTCGACGCTGTTCAAGATAACGCGCCTCGGCCGTCTGCGCCTGCGCGAGCTACTTCCGGCACCCGACTCCAGCGCTCGCCGCATCGCGATGCAATGCGCTCCGAGATTTCCCCTAAGTGTGAAACAGACTGCACATTGACGTAGAGCACAAGTCCTGGGACCAAATTCTACCACACGTGTCATTCGCATATAATACGGCTGTGCAGGAAACCACCCGATTCACACCATTTAAACTGGTTTATGGGCGCTGCGTAACAACACTTTTAGATGCCATGCTCCCGGTAGACAACGGAACAACAAGTGACAACGCTGACGACATCATCCAGAAAGCCGAAGAAGCTCGACAGCTTGCTCGAGAACGCATCCGCACCCAGCAGAGTGCCGACGCCCGCCGTTACAACAGTGGCCGAAGGAACATTCAGTACCAACCCGGCGACTACGTAGGGTGTGGACACCCGTCCGTCATGAGGGGCTGTCAGAAATATTACTGCGCAAATACTTTGATACAGAAATCTTCAAATGGCTGTACACCTAAAACTCTGTACACCATACGATGGAGGTGACTTTCGACCAATATTGTAACCTCTCTCTGTGGTGTGCCATCCTTCTTTCTGGTTTAATTAAACACGTGCACGTAGGCCAATCATTTGCTCCCAAAGTATGGTCTGAACAGTTTATGGGATTGTGTGTTCCTTCAGTTTGCATGACCATCTCTTGGTGTCTGCCATAAGGCCACAATGGTACGCTGTCACAGACCTCGTTAACGAGGCGCAGAGGGCGGACCAAATTGCAAAGCCGACTTATCGGCTTCCGAAAATAATCCCACGAAAGCAAGGACAATTAAGAATGGGCCCTCTGGTGCGCCAGCGAACGCCAGCTGCTGTCCAAAGACCGAGTCAGAGCCCATATTTGTCAAAACACAACAAACTATATTCTTCACACAAGGCAGTTACACACACACTTGCACACTTAGGCTAGACACAACACAATACAAATCGGATAGGTATTCAAAAACACAAAAAAATAATTCACGGCAAGCACCAAGTGTCCAATCGTATTCACCCGTGTTGGTCTTGTCAGACGATCTCGGCGTAGCTCGGGGCAAATCTCGAAGAAGGAACTTCTTCCGGAATTGCAGACGCTCGATGAACTGGTTGACTAGTTGCCGGGGAATCCCCTTCTTCCGCTGATGCTCGGTCTTCACGTTACATCACTTCACCGGTGCGGACTGAACTCCTCTGCTGATTCTCGCACGGCGGTTATATAGCCGTCACAGGCATTCTCGAACATTCCTACCAGAGTCGTGATCTCGTAGCATGGCGAAAGCCTGGGAATCTTCGAGTCTTTTCTCGCACCTTCGACCGCCGCCGTCGGAGCGTCGTCAAGGGGGGGTGTTGATGACTCACCCCGCTGGCGCACGCTCACGCTGTAGCAACCTCTCTCGCCTCGCCTGGTGAGAAGGTGTCCCGTCGCGCGCGTGTGCTCGCTCTCTCTCTCTCCGGTTACCGTCGCTTCGTCGATGCTCTTCTAGACGTCTAGGCGCCGTTGTTCGCGGTGCTGTTTGAGGTGTATGCACTCTCCCCCTCTGTTGAAGTTACCGCGGGGCCGGCATGTTATTTCGCTGGCTTGCGTGACATGCGGCGCGCGCTTGGATTACGCGCTCTTTTATGATACTGCCCCCCACTTTAAGAATATTACGCAATATTATTCAAGAAAACACAAAAGAAGCGTGCACAAAAGTCCGCTACACACAAGCCCGCAAGTCCATAAATCAGTCCACCACAATTCACACATCACTCGCAATACATCGAGTACAAGCACAAGTCGCACATAGTCACACAAGTACACTCGTAACACACAATAATACATCTCTCGCGTAACAATTACACTTGTACTATACAAAAACTCTTAATCTCGCGTAGCAAGGCAAACATATGAAATATAACATCTGCAACACGTATGCAAAACTATGAAAGGGTAGTTTACAGAACCGTAACAAACACTATGTCCATGATGCATAAATAATCACTCGGTGGGCTCAATCAAAACGCTTTGCACCACAGATAATCGTCAACGGGTCTTAAATTTAAATTTCCTGTCCTTGGTTTTTCGATGGTAGTGTTTCCCGTGGTTATGAGTCCCGGTCGGTTTATTTTCGGAATCGGCCATGGACAGGGGTTAAAAAGGCCTTGCCTGCGCCTTTGCTCGAGCTCGGAAGACAGCTGTCGCGTTGTCTTCGTTAGCAGTTGACGGCTCCCCGCGTGGCTCTTCAATCGTCGATGGTTCGATCTTCAACTCTTCTTCCAAAGGTTTCGGATCATTTGGGGCGCGAACTCCCTCGATGTTTCCTAGAATTAGGTGATACAGTGGGCTCTCCATGCAAAGCGCAGTGACATTCGCACTGTAATAGGGGGTCTCGACCTCAATCTTGGCTTCGGCAAGCTTCCTAGTTGTACCATCGATCAGGAAAACTAAACTGGTTTCGCCCGTGAGCTCTTCGTCTTTGACTAAGTCCCTCCCTACGATCACTGTGCTGGTGCCGGTATCTTGTAACACCGTAATTTGTTTTCCTGCCATTTTTCCGTCAAGTACAGGCATTCCTTTTACAGGAAATTCTGGGCGTTGTGTCATCACCGCATTGAAGATTGGAATTCTTTTTCTGTCTCGAAGTTCTACAAAGTCGTCGTTTACGTCTTCTTGATTTTTGATGGGGCATACAGACAGGATGCTTGGGGAGCTTCCTTCGCTACGTTGCGGCATGTATCTGCTTTGTGCCCAGTTCGCCGACATTTAAAACATTTGAATTCAATGGGACGCGTAAAATTGTTCCGGCAGTTGCTAGCATGATGGCCCAGTCGGTTACAGAGATAAAACCTCAGAACAGCCTTCGGAGGGTTTCTCTTTTCATCGGATGCCGGTTTATTTGCGTCCCCTGGCTCTTCTTTTTTGATCTTGCAGATATTGGTGCCTCCCTGTGCTTCCAAAAATTGGTCTGCCAATTCCAACATATTGTTACGTAAAACGACGCAAGGCGGGACTATTTACACTGTATTTGCAGTATGGGAGAGACACAGTAGCCAAGATGGTGGACAGCCACCAGAACCAGAGAGAACCGTCTTCTTCCTCGTCTGCCCCAGGCTGAATGTAGCCACAATGAAGGTCCAGGGTTAAAAAGAAGGTGGCACCAAGGAGGCAGTCGAGGGCGTCGTCAATACATGGAAGAGGGTACACGCCCTTCTTGGTGATTTTGTTGAGGTGCCGATAATCAATGCAGAAACGCGAGGAACCGTCTTTCTTCTTTACTAATACGTCGGGAGAGGCATAAGGACTTGATGTGGTTCGATGACGTCCTTCGCAAGCGTTTTAGCAACTTCTTTTTGAATCACTTCGCGCTCTGATGCGGACACACGGTAAGGTCGACAGCGAATGGGCAAAGAGTCACCAGTGTTGATTCGGTGGGCGACAATCTTAGTCTGGCCCAGGGTCGATAACGAATGTCGAAAATGTCGCTGTATGAGGCCAAAACTCGGCAAAGAGCGTCGGCCTGGTCAGGCGAAAGGTCTGATCCAATCATGTTGCGAAAAAAGCTGTTGTCGAAACTTTGTGACGGGAAAACTTCAGCTTCCTGAGGTGCAGTTATGGCGACCACCTCGACGTCATGATCTGTTATAGCGGTGAAGTGGGCAAGCGACATCTTGTGGGGCAACACTTGGGGGGTCAGACCAAAGTTGAGTAGTGGGAGGAACACACAGTTATCAGCTAATGTGGCGATGGTATGTGGCACAGTAAAATTGCGCGTCAGGCGGACGTCTGTCATCGGAGAGACGATATAGTCTCCGTCAGGAACGGGAGGGGTCGATGACAAACACACGTACGTGACGGCTCACGGCGGTAGGCGAACAAAATTGGTGGGGCTTAAGCGGCTGACGGGCGTTTCGCAGGCATCTGGTACAAGAGGAAGATCAAGGTAGGGTGTTTCAGAAGAACAATCAATTAAGGCCGAGTGTGCCGAAAGAAAGTCAAGGCCAAGGATAAGGTCATGGGGGCAGTGAGCAAGGACGGCAAAAAGGACAACAGTGTGACGACCGGCAATGCTGACACCGGCGGTGCACATTCCGATCACTTGAACAGCACCACCATCGGCAACACGTATTGTCTGTGTCGTAGACGGCGTCATAATCTTCTGCAGTCGGCGGCGTAAAGGGGCGCTCATAATAGACGAGTGTGCGCCAGTGTCGATGAGGGCGATCACAGGAACATTGTCGACTTTGACTTCTTGGAGGCTATGGTGAGTGGGGAGCGTCAGTAGAGGATTTGCAGGGGATGATGGCATTGCAGCTTCAACTCCATAAGCTGCACTATCTAGTTTTCCTGCGGCGATCTTCCAGAGAAGGACGGCGAGGAAAAGCGGCGAGGCTGCGGAGAGCGGGATTGGTGGCGCTGCGGCGAACAGGAGCAGTGGCGTCAGAGGGAAGAGGCTCGTGGGAGGACGACGAGTAGTAAGTAGGGCAACCAGCGGCTGGACGTCTAAAAGGAGTAGGGTGCATGAAGGTCTGGCGAGATGCATAGGTCCAACGGCGACGGCAATAACGAGCAATGTGCCCGGCCTGATGACAGGAGAAGCAGATGGGCTGATCGTCGGATGTTTTCCATTCCGCAGGACTGCGCAAGGAGACGGGAGATGTGTAGGGGCGTTGAGCGGGTCCAGAGGAATAAAGCCGAGCGTCAGGACGAGTCAGTGGGCACGCTGATGGAAGGCCAAGATTGGCAAACTTCTGCCTGACGACCGCTTGAATAAGGGACACCGATGGCTGCGATGGGTCACTGGCGTGGGTTGTAAACACGGGGGGTTGAATAGGTGCAGGACAGGCGGCTTCAATATCGCGACGAACAATGCGAGTAACGTGGTCACAGGTGGGCGGCAGGCGAACGGCATCACACGATGAAGTTGCAGCCGTATTGGGCAGCCGGGTAAATCTGTGGGTAATACGGCGGCTGTTCGCGTGTTCAAAGCACCGGCACTTTTTGATGATTGTGTCGACGGTATCAACGTTGGTATAGACGAGCAGGTTAAAAGCATCGTCGGCGATACCTTTGAGCACATGAGAAACCCTCCCGGACTCAGGCATGTGCTCGTCAACCTGGCGGCAAAGAACGATGACGTCCTGAATATGAGACGTATGACTCGGAGGATGTCTGTGCACGAGTCGTAAGTTCATTCCGCGCAACAAGCTGCCGACCAGTGCTGTCACCGAAAAGGTCGCGGATCTTCTTTTTGAAAGAGTCCCAGCTCGTAATGTCCGCCTCATGCGTCTCGAACCACACCCGCGGTGGGCCATCGAGGTAAAAAAGCACGTTGGCGAGTCCCAAACACGGTCGGGTCCCACCTGTAGCCGGTGCTGATCCGTTCGTAAAGGTTGAGCAATTTGTCGACGCCAACCCCATCCTGACCGGATAATACGCCAGGATCACGAGCAGGAGGCAGAACGATGTAGGTGGGAGCCACGGGAGGGGCAGAGGGTGAAGACGATGTGCCTGTACTGAGTGACATGGTCGCAAGCGTGATGAGGCGGCCGTTGCGGAGCTCCGTGATCGAAACAGGGAACTACTCAGCGCTTGCACCACAAAGATGTTGCGTAAAACGACACAAGGCGGGACTATTTACACTGTATTTGCAGTATGGAAGAGACACAGTAGCCAAATACAGTGTAAATAGTATGGAAGAGACACAGTAGCCAAGATGGAGGAAGAAGAAGTGATCGTAGAGAGCAGCTTCAGTTTCGAGCTCTTTGTGTTTTGTATTCTACCTTCGGTGATTTATGCAATCAGTGGCAAGAACACTGGGTGACGTGGTCCTCTGCAATGGGGGACCCGAGCCCCGCCCAGCAATTGGGTCCTGAACGACCATTTCGTTATGCATCCGACGTGAGTGACCGCTTCGACCCCAGCATGGTCCCGCTTGAGTCATCTGATGGCTCCTCAGGTGAAGATATGGGCTGGGACAGTGATTTTACCTTGGTGTCAAGCAGACGTCTGAAGAGGAAGATAAGGAGGACATCACCGACCAGTCGTCAGGCGACGAAAAAGGCAAGTGGCCAGCGGTCATATACTATGGCGTACGTACCAACCACGACAGCGTACAACTTCAACTCGCTGAATAGGCAGAGCCTGTCGGAATATTTTGATCGAACTGCCCTTGGTCAAGTGGAAGAAATACGTATAAACAATCGAAAGAACATACTTACGGTGGAAGTCAATACGCAGACCATTCTGGAAACAATGAAAGAAATCACTCAGTTGGGAAGCATCCCCGTTCGCGCATTCCTCACATACGGCAAGGAAGCGACAACAGGCGTCATCTACGACGTGGACATTGAGATTACAGACGCTGACCTCACGAAGCTGCTGTCATCGTCGGCTCCTGTGCTCAGCTTTCACCGTTTTGGGCGGTCTCGATGTGTGAAACTAGTATTTCAATCGGAAACTTTGCCAACACATGTCAAGGTTGGCTATGTGAGGCATTCGGTACGCCCTTACGTGCCGAGGGTGTTACAGTGTCATAAGTGTATGAAAATTGGACATGTCAGTGCAGTTTGCAGGGGTGCAGTAACATGCAAACGTTGTGGTGGACCTCATGGAGACAGCAATTGCAACGTTGCTGCAAAGTGTCCAAATTGTTCTGGTGCCCACGACGCAACCTCAAAAAAATGTCCAAAGATCAGGAATGAAATCGGTATTCTGAAGAAGATGGTTCGAGACCATTCCACGCACAGGGAAGCGGCAAAGGCTATCCACCGCCGCAGACGCCGTTCACGGCACCGACGTCAACGGGACCACAGCGTTCCTCGCGTAGAAGGATCGACGGTTCAAGTGCAGCCTCCACCACTTCCTCGTGTGAGGAATGAAGACACACGTGCCCCAAAGCCTTTATATTCTGCGAAAGTGCAAGGCGACTCGTCATCGACCCCAAACACATCGGAGGCTCAGTGGCCCTCGTTACCTTCAAGGCCTGCGGGAACCCCCTTATGTACCGCTCCTACACGTAATGAAGAGATTGAAAAGACGGACGATATTGACGTCCAGAGTATGCTGAAAAATTTGATGGGCTCAATGCGCAGGATTCTTTCCAGCCTAAATACCCCGGCTGCTAAGGCTGCCGTGCAGCTACTTGAAGTATTGGAACCACTTCTAGTGGTTCTTCACTAAACAAGTACGGCGATGATTTTTGAAGAACGGATGCGACAATCATTTGTTATGCAATGGAATGCTCGAGGTTTACGTGGTCGGTTGTCGGATTTCCGACAGCGGGTATTTAAGTACCAATTTCCAGTTAAAGTTATCTGTGAACCTAATATGGATTCTTCTTTCCGTATTTCTGGATATGTCCAGATATGGTCTCGTAACGACCAAACCTCAAGCAAAGTATTAGTTTGTGTACGTCATGATCTGGTATACTTCAGACATGACGTCCCATCACATACTACTAACGATTACGTGTGCCTTACCATAAAGCACAGATGGCGCACGTTCTCAGTGATTGGAGGATACATCCACCCAAGAGCGAGGATTGATTGTTCGCACCTGATGTCTGTGCTGCAAGCATCGCAAGGTCCGCATATTGTGATTGGTGATTTCAACGCACACCATCCCCTGTGGGGTAGCACTATGACGAATACTCGTGGCAAAACTTTGGCCGACTTTATGTGCAGTCAAGGATTATATGTGCTCAATGACGGATCTCCTACATTTATTCATGGGACAACCTACAGCAGTTGTCTCGACCTAACGTTTGTGTCAAGGAGCCTTCTGTCCTCAGCAAGCTGGTCGACGGATGTAGAGACTCACGGTAGTGACCACCTCCCAACTTACGTTCAATTTAGCTGGTTTCGCCACTCAGCCTCACGTTGCATCCGTCAAACAGACTGGACTTTATTTAAGACGTCTGTTGATGCCGGCTGTCAGAGTCTGACATCTCCATCCGCAATAGAGGGCATCATTGCGTCTACCCTGCGGGACAAAACCAGAGAGGTTAGCGTACCGAGACACAGATCATCGGTCGACACACAATATGAGGCCCTTCGTGCAATCCGTCGCCGCGCGGAACGGCGATACAGAAGAACAAAATCACCGTTAGATCTTTCGAACTGTCGCCGAACTCAACGACATGTTCTTCGTCATCTCGACAAGCTTGACAGACAGCGTTGGAGGGCATTCTGTGGATCCCTAGACCCGAGACAACCTCTATCCAAGATCTGGCGGGTCATACGAAGTCTTCAGACATCTCCACAACAAAAACACCCATTCCGTGCCGTGGCTCTACATCAACGCCGGACCGAATTGGAGGTAGCAGAGGACTACTGTAAACTTATTGTGGACACGTCAAATGCAGTGAGCTCATCGCTTGTCACCATCGCGCCCCCATCACCTGATGAGCGACTCGAAGTACCTTTTACGATGCAAGAGCTTGACGCTGCAATTTCTGCTTCCCGACGCTCATCGGCACCAGGACCTGACGGAATCACATACGCTGCACTCCACCATCTTGGCACAGAAGCACGACGTATCCTTCTATCTTTTTATAATGCCACATGGGAGTCTGGAAATGTTCCAGATAGTTGGAAGTGCAGTCGCATTGTAGCATTACTTAAACCGAGGAAGTGCCCTAACGAGCTTTCCTCCTATAGACCGATCGCCTTAGCCAGTTGCGTCGGCAAAGTAATGGAAAGAATGGTTTTGTCAAGGATGGAGTGGTTCCTAGAGAGCAATAATTGCTTTCCTGATTTTATGAATGGATAGAGAAGAGGCCGTTCTTCGATCGACGGTGTTATCGACTTGCTCTCCACTGTTGAACAGGAAAGAAGTCGCCGCCGGTTAGTTGGAGCTGTTTTCCTGGATATTAAGGGTGCATACGACAATGTTCTCCATTATGCAATCCTTGATGCACTGGAAGATTTAGCCGTCGGTGGCCGGCTATATGCATGGATAGTTAGCTATCTTAGTGGCCGCACCGTGTACATGTCGACAAGTGATGGCGACACCGGCCAGCACGATATCCACCGAGGTGTTCCACAAGGGGGAGTTCTCAGTCCAACTCTCTTCAATATTACACTGATTGGCCTTGTATCTGAACTTCCTAACACGGTAAAGATTAGCGCATATGCGGACGACATATGCATATGGGCATCTGGAGCTACCCGTCCCCAAATGCGTGCTAGACTCCAACGTGCAGTGACAATCACAGCTAAATATTTGCGGTGTCAAGGCCTTCAGCTCTCAACAGCAAAATGTTCCGTGATTGCATTCACGCGAAAACGAATGACCAGGTATCCCATAATTGTTAATGGAACAGCGATACCTGCAGTAACACACCACAAATTCCTTGGCGTAGTCATAGACCGGGAATTATCTTGGTCAAGACACGTCGCTGCAATGAAGACAAAGCTGAGGAGTTTCGTTCACGTCCTTCGCGTCGTTGCAGGAACAAGATGGGGCCCTTCGGAGTCATCGCTACTTCAACTGTACCAAGCGCTATTCATAGGATATATAGGGTACAGCATGCCAGCGCTCTCCAGCATGGGACTTAGTTGTGTGCGCACACTGGAGAGCATTCAAGCTCAAGCATTGCGCACATGTTTGGGCCTCCCACGATGCACGTCAACCAATGGAACTATAGCGGAAGCTCGTGCTTGCCCGATTGCTGTATACTTGATCTGCGAGCCTCTTCGACTGCACCTCCGCGTGTTGACACGACACAAACACCATCCTTTGTCATCGCTCCCTGCCATACAGCCAGGTTGCAGCTTTTCAAGGATTATATTGCGTCATCAGAATATTGTACCGTCAAGATTTTCTCCCGACTGTATTCCGATAACACCCCCATGGGTTCTGCCTAAACCGTTTGTTGCTCTGCAGATTCCCGCCATTACAAAAAAGACGTCCATTGCATCCATTGGCCTTAAGCAGCTTACTCTGTGTCACCTTTACGCAAAGTACGGTGATACCATACACGTGTTTACGGATGCCTCTGTCACACCATATGCCTCCACTGCAGCCTTCGTCATTCCACATATGATCGTCGCACGGCAGTTTAAACTAGACCATAGGACAACATCAACTGCCGCAGAACTTGCTGCTATCCGGGAGGCACTTCGATTTCTCTCCAAGGAGCCTCCTCGCGCATGGACGATATTCTGCGATTCCAAACCAGCTCTTCAAACCATTGACTTTGTTCTTAGGCGGGGCCCGTATTATTCAATTGCTATAGAAATCGCAGAGCTTCTCGACCTTGCAAATAGAAATCGCCATATGATCACCTTTCAATGGATACCTTCGCACTGTGGTGTGATAGGGAACGAGCAGGCAGACGCTGAAGCGAAAGCTGCTTCAAATAATGCGACTGAAGTACGCATTCCATTCTCACGGACAGACACAAATGCCCTACTTCGTTGCGTAATACACAATTGTACGTTGCAGCACTGGACCCAATCAGATCATCAACACAAGCGAGTGCATAAATGGGGCCCAGAAATGACATACCGCATTCCTCACAAGCTCAAAAGAAGCCAATCAAGCATCGTGCACCGGATACGCCTTGGTGTCGCATTCACGAATCGTTACAGACATATGATTGGTTGCAGTGGCATTAGCCCCAATTGTGAATACTGCCAGGTACCAGAAACACTTGACCATATATTTTGCGTTTGTCCCGCGTACGCGCAAGAACGACAGAAACTGGTCTCTTCAATTGCAGAAGTCCATAAGAGGCCCCTATCAGACGAGTTTCTTTTAGGTCCTTGGCCCAATGCAAACAGCGCAGCCATGATAACCAGTGCCGCTTTAGTCTTTCTACAAGCCACTGGGCTAGACGCACGGCTTTAGAGATGCCACAACGTTGTAAAATTGTACATACACACCTCCTCCTCTTATCATTATCATCCATCAGCCCTTTTCCTCCCCGTCCCTTCTCCCCAGTGTGGAGTAGCAGGCCAGAGCAAGTTACAGCTCAGGCCGACCTCTCTGCCTTTCTGTAAATAAATTTCTCTCTCTCTCTCACAGTAGCCAAGATGGTGGACAGCCACCAGCACCAGAGAGAACCGAGTTCTTCGTCGTCTGCCCCAGGCTGAATGTCTCTCTCGTAGCAATCTCTTGAAGCGATTTCTTTATCGTGAAGGAACTTCTTGATCAGAAGCTCTCTAAGCGCACCGTACTCCTGTGCAGTCTCTGAAAGTTCGGTCCACCTATCAAAATTGTGGCTGAGCCGTGCGGCAAATTGCGTGGCAGTCTCACTATCGGCGGGCTTTCCTATCCTAAACTTGTCTCGGAAGCCTTCTACGGTGAACCTTAATCTCTTCAGTAGAGCGGCTTTCACCCTTCCATAATTCGCCACTCAAACACGTGCTCAACGCAGTGGCCAATCCTCTGGGCAATTCTGGCTTTTAGCAACTGTCTTAAATCTGTGCAAATAAGCATCCAAGTCATTTTTTCTTTCATCGAATGCCACAAGCAGCTTGCTTGGGTTCAGATGGAAGCTAGTTTCTTCCCTTTCAGTGCTATCGACTCTTGGCTGAGCGGGAGCGTCTGTGCGCTGCTGCGAACAAAGTCGTTCGAGTTCTAACTTGTGCTGGCTTTGTCTTTCTCTCTCAGCTATTTCAGCTTCTCGTTGTTCTTTTATCTGTAGCTCCTTTGCTTCTCTTTCTGCTCTTATCTGTCGCTCCTTTGCTTTTCTTTCCTCTTTTCGCTCCATCGCCTCTCTTTCTTCATTTATCTGTCGCTCCTTTGCTTCTCTTTCTTCTTTGGCCCTTTCGGCCGCTAGCTTTTCTTTTTCTCTTTCTAAAGCTTCTTTTTCCTTGTGGCTAACCCACTTACCTAGTTCCACTCCGGAAAGACCCATCTTCTCACCAATTTCTCGAGATCCATGATGCCCTTCAAAAACTAGCCGCGTGCAAAAAATATCTGCTAGATTTCAACTATCGAACTGCTCTCTGCACACAAATTAGCAAAACGTGGTGCAATACTCAAACTCGTTTACAATGGTAATGTAAACGACCCTAGGCTCTTTCTTCCTACTATGGACACATAATTTGCACCAGAAAGGTCCTGTCGCGGACGCCAGAAATATTGTCACAGACCCCGTGAACGAGGCGCAGACGCCGGACCAAATTCCAAAGCCGACTTATCAGCTTCCGAAAATAATCCAACGAAAGCAAGGACAATTAAGAATGGGTCCTCTCGTGCGCGAGCGAACGCCGGTTGCTGTCCAAAGACCGAGTCAGAGCCCAGAGTTGTCAAAACACAACGAAATATATTCTTCACACAAGGCAGTTACACACACACTTGCACACTTAGGCTAGCCACAGCACAATACAAATCAGATAGGTATTCACAAACACAAGAAAATAATTCACGATAAGCACTAAGAGTCCAGCACGTAAATTACAAAATGAATAAGAGCACTAAGTGTCCAATCGTATTCACCCGTGTTGGTCTTGTCAGACGATCTCGGTGTAGCTCGGGGCAAATCTCGAAGAAGAAACTTCTTCCGGAAATGCAGACGCTCGATGAACTCGTCGACTAGCTTGCCGGGGAATCTCCTTCTTCCGCAGACGCTCGGTCTTCACGTTACATCACTTCACCGGTGCGGACTGAACTGCTCTGCTGATTTTCACACGGCGGTTATGTAGCCGTCACAGGCGTTCTCGAACATTCCTATCGGAGTCGTGATCTCGTAGCATGGCGAAAGCCTGGAAATCTTCGAGTCTTTTCTCGCACCTTCCTCCGCCGCCGTCGGAGCGTCGTCAAGGGTGGGGGGGGGGGGGTTGATGACTCATCCCATTGGCGCACGCTCACGCTGTAGCAACCTTTCTCGACTCGCCGGGTGAGAAGGTCTCCCGGCGCGTGCGTGTGCTCTTTCTCTCTCCGGTTACCGTCGCTTCGTTGATGCTCTTCCAGACGTGTAGGCGCCGTTGTTCGCGTTGCCGTTTGAGGCGGATGCGCTCTCCCCCTCTGTTGAAGTTGCCGCGGGGCCGGCGTATTCTTTCGCTGGCTTGCGTGACACGCGGCGCGCGCTTGGATTACGCGCTCTTTTGTGACATACGCAAACG
This sequence comes from Dermacentor silvarum, assembly GCF_013339745.2. Classification (NCBI taxonomy): domain Eukaryota; kingdom Metazoa; phylum Arthropoda; class Arachnida; order Ixodida; family Ixodidae; genus Dermacentor; species Dermacentor silvarum. Next base: position 102,126,830 of record NC_051156.1, read on the forward strand.
TGTCTTCTGCCAACACCATCTAGTTATTTGAAAGGACCGGTGCCTGCGTTAATCCCATAACACAAGCCAGATAACGAGAGCACGCCCCTGTTTCTATCAGGCCACATATGCAGGAATGAAACGGGCGACCTTACCACTGTCTTTTGTGCGCGTCCTGTCGCATAGCCACGAGTTGCTTATAAAAGTGCAACCATGCCACTTTCCCCTATTCTTCCCTCGTGGCAGCTAGTGCATTGAGATGCTCTAATAGCCGCCTGAGACCCGAACACAACTATGGGACATAGTCGTTCTTCTAGGTGGTTTTTATTGTCTATTGTTAGATTAAGAACATAAAAAGATAATTTTTTAAATTTAAATACCACGGTTAGATGCCAAGAGCTTTGTCTCCATCTCCCCGCCATGTCCATCGTCTTTGGTATGATAAAAACTGCATTTTATTGCTTAAACGCTGAGGTGAAGATGGAACTACGTGTGTTACATTGCCGTGTTGCTGCCACGTCCGGTATTTTCACGCAAATGTCAGCGATTTCGTAAAACACCTCAAGGTTGCTTTCAGCCGTCTGAGACGACACAGAGGTCTGGATCAATTATGTGTCAAATTTCTCGAAAGCGGATGTGCTAGTATAAGAGTAAACCACTTCTTTACACTTACAAATGCATCGTTCTTTATAACCAGAATTAATATTTTGCGTAATTACTTCCGAGTGAATATCGAAAAAAAGGTTAAAGGCAATGTGCAATGTATTGTACAAGGTGTCTTAGGAGGATAGACTGCAAGGCCTCCTCGATGTCGCGCCACATTCTCTAGTGCTTCCAATGTAGAAACAAGCGTTACAAGACGTTTTGCGACATTGTACTGCCTTTGGGATAGCCCCGGCTTGTAACAGAACATATTGTAACGTCTCGTCACCGGAGTACATCAAAATAAGGCGCCACACTATCACCGTCGCCATGTCAATACCATCGCTAACGAACGTCGTCGCCTTTCTGCTGTCGTCAGACACACAATCGCTTCATATAGACAGTTGGTCGCTTTACGAAAACGTGTTGCTCCACCTTGTGGCACTATGCAAAACCCAATGGTAACGCGTTGCATGAAAGATGCTGGATGGCCAGGACAGCTGAAAAATTCTTCACATACCATCGATTCCAGCAGCGCGAGGACCTAGATAATTCTTTAGTAAAAAGAGCACCGAGCGCACTCTTGTTTCTTGCACAGCACTTCTGGTTCACCTCCTGAGACTACCGGGGACGAAGTTCAAAATAAATCAGAATAAAAAAATAGTACAGTACAAAATTTATGGGTTTCATTATAGATATGATATCAGAACATAAGTTTGGTTACAAGTTGGGCTACCGAAGTGTCTGCAGTATTTAACATTAATTAGAAATCACTGATTACCGGGCACGGAACTCAAAATAAATCAGAAGAAAAAGAACATTAGTACAGTACAAGATTCATGGGTGTCATTATATAATTACATTATATGCATATCTACATTATAGATATAGAGGGTGCTAAGAATCTCTGGGTCTGGAGCCGCCACTGGAAACTGAACCAACGTTCAACACGCGCAACTTATCGAGTGGGGCTAGCTTAACAGGCCAATTATGAAATTGTCAGGCATTGCCTGGGATATTATGGGCCTTAGCGAGGTTAGAAAAACTGGTGACGCTTATACAGTGCTGATTAACGGCTACGTCCTCTGCTACAGAGATCTTCCATATAAGAGAAAATTCGGAGTAGGATTTCTAGTCCATAAAACATAGCAGGCAACATTGATGAACTCTACAGCATTAATGAGAGGGTAGCAGTCATCGTAATCAAGCTGAATAGGAGGTATAGAATGAAGGTAGTACAAGCCTACGCCCCAACCTCCAGTCACGATGATGCAGAAATGGAACAGATGGATGAAGATGTTGAATTATCAATGTCCTTTTTTTAAGAAATACACTGCTGCAGCAAGAAAATAAGATATAGCCATGCTTAATTAGCAATGAGATAGGTGCAAACTCATTAAACTGTAGTCATGGGCGACTTCAATGCAAAAGTGGGGACAAGCAGGCTGGTGAGCAAGCAATTGGCCACTACGGCAACGATTCTAGGAACACTAGAGGAGAGATGTTGGTAGAATTCGCGGAAAGGAATAGGCTCCGAATAATGAATACCTTCATCAGGAAGTGCCGCAACAGGAAGTGGACCTGGAAAAGCCCTAATGGAGAAACAAGGAATGAAATAGATTTCATACTCTCTGCCGATACCAGTATAGTGCAGGATGTAGCAGTGTTAGGTAGGGTAAAGTGCAGTGACCATAGGTTAGTGAAGTCTAGGATTTCTCTCAATTGAAGAGAGAAAGAATAAAATTAGTCAAAAGAAACAGGGGAACCTAGATGCAGTAAGGGTAAAAGCAGACCAGTTCAGGCTGGTGCTCGCAAACAAGTCATCATCATCTTCATCAGCCTATATTTTATGTCCACTGCAGGACGAAGGCCTCTCCCTGCGATCTCCAAACAAATATGCAGCTTTAAAACGGGAAGATGTAGACAACATAGAGGTCATGAACGAAACCGTAACTAGGCTGATCTCAGAAGCAGCAGCTGAAGTTGTAGGTAAGGCACCAAGGGAACCTGTAGGTAAGCTCTCCTAAGTATCAAAGGACCTAATAAAGAAACGACATAACATGAAAGTGTCAAACTCGAGAGATCAGACAGAATTCGCTGAACTGTCAAAACTGACCAACAAGAAAGTAAGGGCTATTCGAAATTATAACGTGGAAAAGATTATAGAAGTAGTAAAAAATGGACGCACCGTGAAATCATAGGGAAGAAAACTTGGCATAGGACAAGGCAAGGTGTATGCACTGAAAGATAAGCAGGGCAATATCATCAGCAATTTCGATGACAAAGTAAAAGCAGCGGAATAATTCTATATTAACCTGTAGAGTTCCCAGAACAGCCAAGCTACTTTCATTCGATGTAAGGCTCCTTCTATAACTAGATTTGAAGTTAGAAGGGCCTTGCAAGACATGACCAGGGGAAAAGCTGCTGGCGAAGATGGAATAACAGTTTATTTAATTAAAGGCGGAGGAGAAATCAAGCTTGAAATGCTTGCAGCCTTTTATACGCAATGCCTCACAACTTCAAGTGTATCCGAAAGCTGGAAGAACGCCAATATTATACTGATCCATCAAAAGGGAGGCGTTTAAGAATTGACTAATTATAGACCCATTATCTTGCTTTCAGTATTGTGTAAAGTATTCACCAAGATAATTTCCAATAGAATCTGGGCAACTGTTGACTTCAGCCAACCAAGAGAACAGGCTAGTTTCAGGAAGGGATATTCTCGATGGATCATATCAACGCCTTCAATCAGGTAGTAGAAAAATCTGCGGAATACAGTCAACCTCTCCATATGGCTTTCTAAGATTATGAAAAAGCTTTTGATTCAGTAGAGATACGAGCAGTCATAGAGGCATTGCGTAATCAAGGAGTACAGGAGGCATACGTGAATACGCGTATGTTGGCAAATATCTACAATAATTCCATAGCCACCTTGGTTCTTCACAAGAAAAGTAGAAAGTTACCTATCAAGAAAGGGGTCAAGAAAGGAGACACAATCTCTCCAATGCTATTCACTGCATGCTTACAAGGTTTTAGACTAAGATGGGTTAGGAGTAAGGATCAACGGCGAATATTTCAGCAACCTTCGGTTTGCAGATGACATCGTCCTATTCAGCCACAATGGGGAAAATTACAGCAAACGATTGAGGACCTTAACCGAGAAAGCGTAAGAGTGGGGTTGAAGATTAATATGGAGAAGACAAAAATAATGGTGAATAGCCTGGCAAGGGAAGAATAATTCAGGATCGCCAGTCAGCCTCTAGAGACTCAAAGGAGTATGTTTGTGTAGGTCAATTACACACAGGGGACCCTGATCATGAGAAAGAAACTTACAGAAGAATAAAATTGGATTGCAGTGCATGCGACAGGCATTGCCAAATCCTGACTAGTAGCTTACCACTGTGGTTGAAAAGAAAAGTGTACAATCATTGCATTCTACCGGTGCTAACATATGGTGCAGAAACTTGGAGGTTAACAAAGAAGCTCGAGAACAAGTTAAGAATCGCACAAAGAGAGATGGAACGAAAAATGTTAGGCCCAACGTAAAGACACAGGAAGAGATCGGTGTGGATCAGAGAGCCAACGGGGATAGCCGATGTTCCAGTTAAGAGTAACAAATGGAGCTGGGCAGGCCATGTAATGCGTAGGATGCTTAACCCGTGGACAATTAGAGTTACAGAATGGATACCAAGTCAAGAAAAGCGCAGTCGAGGATGGAAGAAAACAAGATGGGGTGATGAAGTTAGGAAATTTGCAAGCGCAAGTTGGAATCGGCTAGCGCAAGACAGGGGTAATTGGAGATCACATGGAGAGGCCTTCGTCCTGCAGTGGACATAAACATGGTCTGATGATAATTCAGGCATCAGTTTAGTTACAAGCTGAGTTACTGAAGTGTCTGAAATAATTAGAATTAAGTAGAACTCACTGATGGTCAGGGAAGAAATCCAAATTAAATCTGAATAGATAACAAATAATACAGTACAATATCCGTGGGTTTCATTATAGATATGATATCAGAGCATGCATCAGAGCATGAGATTAGCTACAAGTTGAGTTACTGAAGTGTGAAAGTGAGAAGCTCCCCAAGTGAATTAAAATTATTCAGAATTCACTGATTAGCGGGGACGAAATCTAAAAGACATCAGAAAAGATAGAAATTAGCGCCCTTGCACTCCGTGAAGATGATGCAACAGCGAAGCTCTGTTAGTCACACCAAGTGTTACGAGTGTTACATGTGCATGTGTTGAACGTGATGTAATTGCGTGAACACATATCTACAACAGGAACTTGAATTATATTGAAACGTTGCGAGGCGACCAGAGGCAGCGACTTCCGACGCTACTCGACGAGTGTGCAGTTCTGTGGTCTAAACCTGCCGAGCCGCCGCCAGAGGCATCGACTACAGTCACGGACACCGCGTGCGTTCTGCGCGAACGCGGACAGCGTCAGCGCAGCTCTGCGCGTTGCCTCGTTGGTGCGGCTACATATTTGCGGTTCTCTCAGTGTGTTTTTATTTTTTCGCGTGAGGCTTCTCTCTGTGTCTTGCTGGGCTTTTTTTTCGCTTGCAAGTTGCACCGTTCTTTTTAAGCGCCAGTAATGACAGCAAGCGACGAGCGCGTTCACGAGCCAACTCTCGCTGACGCTCGCGGTCGGCAGCCTCTTCCTCAGGAGTACGCATAGTCACATCACATATCAGCTGCGATGCGCGTTCGTTATGCGGAAAGGGTATGCCGCGTCGAAACACCTTCTCTTATACCCATCGCCTCTCCTCGCGCCCAGGGCAGCCTCTCATTTGTTGCCTCCTCCCTCCTGCGCGTGCCCTCTCTTTGGTCGCCTCCTCACTCAGCACGCCTCTCCTCCTCTTCTGGTCACGTCACCTGCTCTCCCCCGGCGCGGCGCTTATATTCTGCTGGTCACGTGTGACCTGCGTGACGGCGGACAGACGGCGAAGGGTCCACTAAGAACAGCTTCGCTGTTACAATTGTACAGTACAAAATTGATGGACTTCATTATAGATACGATATTACATAAGTTTAGTTAAAAATCGAGTGACTGGAGCGTCTGCAATAATTAGAGTAAAATAGAAGTCACTGATTACCGGGGACGAAATTCAAAATAAATCAGCAAAGATAGAAAAAAAAAGGTTGATGATGTATGGTGTTTAATGGCGCAAGGGCCAAGTATGGTCAAAGAGCGCCATGCCAGTGTTTGTGAGTTTGTAGTGGAGTGATGAATTCTGAGAAATAGATGAGGCGTGGCTGTAAAGGGGCCTAAAAATAATCGCTGTAAAGTGCGTAAAATATACATGTACTAAAATCATGGCAATGACTAACGAGGTGTACTATGCAATGAAGAATGCATTGAGAAAGAATGACACGATATTTAAAATATTTAAGATGCAGTAATTGGCAAGAAGCACAACTGCCTAGACAGAGCCCTTGAACCACAAGGGCCTGGAGGCATGTGCTATAAAAAAAACTATCACAGCGGCATCCTCTAGAGAGAGGATGCGCTACGAACTTATTGGACTAATAACATGTAGCACAACATCGCTCAAAAAGCCAAGGATTGCATTGGCATTAAAAAGTGGTTCTTCACCAATAAACATCATGGGATGAAGAGGGATATGATAGCGGTATGCTACAGGAAAATGTTTTCTTCTCTCCGGTTCGGCTTCCCGACACTCCAGCAGGACGTGGAGGACGGTCAGCCTCTCACCACATCTACCACAGGTTGGTGGTTCATCACCAGTAAGCAAAAAATTGTGGGTGCCGTACGTGTGTCCTATTCTGAGACGGCAGAATATGACGTCAATTCGTCGTGTTTTCGTAGCTGAGGGCCGGAAACCTAACTGTGGTTTAATCATGTGAAGTTTATTACTTGTTTCAGCGTCCCACAAGCGTTGCCAGTGGCTTCGCAGTTTCTTTCGCAAGAAAGGTTTCAAGTCTGTTGCAGGAACAGCTACTGTATGATTACTAGTGTGTGATGTCGCTGATGTGGCCATTTGGTCTGCTTGCACATTACCCTCAATGCCTCTATGGCCCGGCACCCAGCATATTATTACATGCTGGTTTGCTACATACGCTCTGCATAGGGCGGAATAGAGCTCAATGAGTACAGGATTTTTGTGCTTGCAGAGTGACATCAGGGCTTTCACAACGCTTAGAGAGTCTGTAAATATAACTGTTTTTTGAAGTTTTGTTTTCGTTATATGATTCACAGCCGACAATAGTGCATAGGCCTCAGCCGTAAAGATACTTGTTTGCGGGTGGAGTACACCGGATTCCGAGAAAGATGGGCCGACGGCTGCATAAGAAACCCCGGCATGTGATCTAGAAGCGTCTGTGTAAAACTCTGTACACGAGTACTTGGATTGAAGCTCTAGGAAATGCATTTTAATCTGTGCCTCTGGAGCGTATTTCGTGACCTCTACGAACGATGTGTCACACTCTATGATCTGCCACTGCCACGGCGGTAACAGTTAGCAGGAGACATAGGTCGATGTTCAAGCAATGGAACACCCATTTGCTCACTAAGATTCCTTACACGTAATGAGAACGGTTTTCTCGCTGCAGGTCGGTTATGGAAGAGTGTAGCAGCGGTCATATCGTTTATGGTGGAATAAGAAGGATGTTCATTGTTTGCTTGTACTGTCAGAAAATACGTGAAACTGCTATATGAACGCTGCAGATGGAGTGACCACTGGTTCGACTCTACATAGAGGCTCTGGATCGGGCTTGTTCGGAAAGCACCGGTTGCGAGGCGGATACCTAAATGGTGAACGGGGTCTAGTATTTTTAATGCACTTGGCGTTGCAGAGTTATAAATTATAGCTCCGTAATCAAGGCGTGAGCGGACAAGACTGTTGTACAAGTTTAGGAGGCATTTTCGATCACTACCCCATGTTGTGTGCGAGAGAATTTTTAAAAGGTTCATAGTCTTCAGACACTTTGTCTTCAGATATTTAAGATGGGGGATGAAGGTAAGCTTAGAGTCCAGAATTATGCCCAGGAATTTATGTTCACTGCTCATGGATAGTTCCTCTCGATTGATCGTGAGATTTGTCACCGGTGTCACGCCTCTTTTGTTTGAGAAGAGTATGCATGTACTTTTCTGTGCGTTTATTTTGAACCCATTTACATCCGCCCATTTAGACAATTTATGTAATCCAAGCTGCACCTGTCGTTCACAGATAGCGATGTTACATGATTTGAAACCTATCTGTACGTCATCGACATACACAGAATAAAACATGCTGCGTGGAATGACTGTATGCAGGGAGTTCATTTTTACAATGAAAAGTGTGCAACTAAGTACACCCCCTTGCGGCACGCCAGCCTCCTGGGTGAATGTTCTAGATAAAGCATTGCCCACTCTTACGCGAAACGTGCGGTTAGACAAGTAGCTTTCGACTGTGTTAAACATATTACCGCGGACCCCCATCGCAGAGAGATCTCGCAGAATCCCGAAGCGCCATGTCGTGTCGTACGCTTTCTCTAAATCTATAAATACAGAAAGTAAAAACTGTTTATGAATAAACGCATCTCTGATGTTTGCCTCGATGCGAACAAGGTGGTCTATTGTCGACCTACCTTCTCGGAATCCACACTGGAAGGGGTCTAGTATTTTGTTATTTTCTAGGAAACTGATTAAACGCCGGTTTATCATTTTTTCATACAGCTTGCACAGGCAGCTTGTTAGAGCTATTGGCCTGTAGCTGCTGGCTAAGGACGGGTCTTTGCCTTGTTTAAGTACCGGGATGACTATGGCTTCTTTCCATGAGGACGGAATACAGCCAGCCGCCCACATGGCATTAAAAAGAGACAGGAGTGTTGTCAGTGTTTCGGGGTGTAAGTACCTAATCATTTCGTACATGATACGATCGCCACCTGGCGCCGAGTTGTTACAACAAGCGAGAGATGCTTTAAGTTCGGCTAAGCTAAATGGTTGATTGTAAGCCTCACTCGAAGAACCTTTGCGGTTAAGAGGCTGCCGCTCTTCGCGTTCTTTGAACTTCAGGAAAGTGTCTGTATAATGCGATTCACTTGATACATATTGAAAGTGTTCACCTAGACAATCCGCCTGGTCTTCCAGGCTATCACCTTGGCTACTTACTAAGGGTAGAGGATGTGACTCCCGGCCTATTAGTTTATTTACCCTATTCCAGACTTTTGTTTCGTCGGTGTATGAATTTATACTGGAAATGTACCTTTCCCAACTCTCTCTCTTTGCACGTCGACGCGTTCTTCTGCCCTGTGACTTTGCTTGTTTAAAATTTATCAGGTTTTCAGCTGTTGGGGAGTTGCGAAACAATCCCCAGGCTTTGTTTTGCTTTTTACGTGCTTTCTGGCATTCATCATTCCACCAAGGCAGGCGACGTTTATTAGCTAGTCCATTAGTTTGTTGTATGCACCTTTCAGCAGCGTCAATGATAAAACCTGTTATATACGCCACAGCATCGTCTATGTTAAAAGAGGCAATGTCATCACGGCTTAAATATGTTATTTGTCGGAAAAGTTCCCAGTTAGCCGAGTCAACCTTCCATCGGGGAACGTGTGGCGAGCATCTATCATGTTCTGTTAAGCCTAGCATAATTGGGAAGTGGTCGCTCCCAAAGGGGTTCTTGAGAACAGACCACTCCAGGTATGGCATTAGTGTACTCGATGCTATACTTAAGTCAATGGATGAATATGTGTTATGTGTAATGCTGTAATACGTAGGCTCTTTCTTGTTAAGTAATGATGCGCCTGAAGAAAACAGAAAATTTTCAATCAGGCGACCTCTCGCATCGCAACGTGAGTCTCCCCACAAAGTGTTATGTGCGTTGAAATCTCCGACAACTATGTATGGCTCCGGAAGTTCATTTATGTAGTTTTGGAATTCGGTTTTATGTAGTTGATAATTGGGAGGGATGTATATAGAGCTGACAGTGACCAGCTTGTCAAACAACACCCCTCGGACAGCAACTGCCTCTAGGGGCGTACGAAGTTTTAGTTCCCGGCAGGCAATACCTCTGTCGACTACAATAGCCACACCACCGGAAGACACGACTGTGTCATCGCGGTCCTTACGAAAAATGGCGTATTGTCGGAGAAAATCTGTTTGCGTGTGTTTGAGGTGTGTTTCTTGGACACACAGCACCTTTGGATTATACTTATGTAGGAGTTCTTTGATGTCATCGAGATTGTGGAGGAGTCCTCGGACATTCCACTGTAATATTTGTGTATCCATGTTGAATGTGGGTTTTGTGCTGTGTGTTAAGAAAGAGGAATTACTTCACAGAGCCCTTTCCGGGCGCCGTGATGCGGTGTTTTTCTTGTTTGGAGCGATCGCGAGACTCTCGCGGCTCCTTAGGCGCAAGTGGCGCCGTCTGGCTGGTTGTTGTGTCCATAGCCTCTTGCGAGGCGCTGGACACGCGCTCTTGCGAGCGGTTGGTTTGACGAGAAGGCCTCGCCTCGAGAGACGAGGCCCTCGAGGCCACCAGCCCGGAGGTCGATGGCCCCTTCTTGTGAGTTGGCAGAGCAGCGCTAGCTGCACCCGCCGAGGGAGCGGATGGCGTCGCCGCCGGCCCACTGCGCGTGTGCCAGACAGCCGCCGGGGGCCGATGTGGCGCTGCCCCCTGACGCGCCACTTCGGCAAAGCTGGTTTTTGGCAGGTACGATACCCGCCTGCGTGCCTCCTTGAAAGTTATGTTTTCTTTTACTTTGATCGTGACTATTTCTTTCTCTTTCTTCCAAGACGGGCATGACCGCGAGTATGCGGCATGCTCGCCATCACAGTTGACACAGTGTGGAGTGTTTTCGCACGTTTCAGAGGCATGGTCACCGGAACTACATTTAGCACATGTTTGTCGGCCTCGGCAGTTCTGAGAACTGTGGCCGAAACGCTGGCACTTGAAGCAACGAAGAGGATTTGGTACATAGGGTCTGACCCGTAGCTTGATGTATCCGGCCTCGATGGATTCGGGCAGAACACTTGAGTTAAAGGTAAGTATCAGGTGCCTGGTCTGGATTTCCTTGCCGTCGCGCCTCATCTTAATTCGTTTAACATTGATTACATTCTGCTCACTGAAACCCTCTAGGAGTTCAGCCTCACTCAGCTGCAACAGGTCATCATCTGATACAACGCCACGGGTGGTATTCATGGTACGGTGCTGGGTTACGGTTACTTGAGCATCTCCAAATGATACTAGGTTGGGAAGTTTCTCGTACTGTTTGAGATCACGGAGCTCCAAGAGGAGATCCCCGCTTGCCATCCTGGATGCTTTATAGCCTGGTCCAAAAATATCCGTCAAAGACTTTGAGACAAGGAAAGGTGAAATTGTTCGTACTGATGTATCCGACTTTTGAGCATGAATAACATGAAAGCGGGGGAAGTTATGCGTTTGGCGTCCAAAAAATTGGAAAACATCTTCGGTGCGCCCTCTTTTCTGACGGCGATCATGGAGTGGGGGGAATGGTTCAGCCATAAGTATTGGTGCATTTTTCGGCAGCGACGCCAGCCACCCACCATGGAGCCCAACGAGGGGACGCTGCAGAAACTGGAAAAGCCAGGTCCTGCAAACGCCAGCTGTACGCCACTACTATAACCAAATATGGAGTATCCAAGGCTGGCTACCCACACAAGGTTAACCCTAGCTGCCTGGGAAAACGGAAGTAAAAGGGAAGTGAAAAGAAGACAGGATAGATTGAAAGTGAGAGAGAAAGACGAAGATTTAAGAGGAGGACAGGAAAAGGCAACTGCCGATTTCCCCTGGGTGGGTCAGCCCAGGGGTGCCGTCTATGTGAAGCAGAGGCCGAAGGGGTGTGTTGCCTCCGCCGGGGGGCCTTAAAGGTCCGAACACCCGGCATCAGCTCAACCCCCAGGATCCCCCTTTCCCCAGACACGGCTAAGCCACGCACGGCTACACGCGGGAGGGTCCAACCCTCATGTGCTCGGGTCCGTGGTGTCGCAACACACCAAACGCCTGCTTACGCAGACGCCCCTGCGGGGTTCGGAATAGTGCGATGAGCTGGACACTAGTTGAAAATGTGCGCCCAGGAGGTTCGCTTGGTCTTCCAAGCTGTCGCCCTGTGTGCTTACCAAAGGGAGTGAATATGTTTGTCGTCCTCTTACCTTATTTACCCTGTTCCAGACTTTGGATTCATCTGTATACGAGTTTATACCTGATAAAAACTTCTGCCAGCTCTCTCTTCTGGCCTGTCGGCGCGTTCTCCTGCCTTCGGACTTTACCTTCTTAAAATTCATAAGATTCTCCGCAGTAGGAGAATCACGTAACAACCCCCACGCTTTGTTCTGTTTCTTACGAGCGTTCCTACATTCGTCGTTCCACCATGGGACACGGCGTTTGCATACCACACCACTTATTTCGGATATGGATTTAGAGGCGGCATCAATTATGAAGGTAGTGAAATACTCAACAGCAGCATCAATTCCTAACGAAGGGATGTCAGCCCAGGAGATGCTACTGGTAAGAGTGCGAAATTTCTCCCAATCGGCTGTACCAACCTTCCATCGAGGGGCTTGTGGTGAAGACTCATTTACTTTGGTTGCTGTAAGTAGTATTGGGAAATGATCGCTCCCGTAAGGATTTTTGATAACTTCCCATTTAAGTTCAGAAAATAGAGACGGGGAAGCTATGCTAAGGTCAATAGAAGAAAAGGTTCTGTTTGCGATACAGTAAAACGTAGGTTCCTTCTTATTCAGGAGACACGCGCCAGAGGAGAAAAGAAATTGTTCAACAAGACGACCTCGCGCATCGATACGAGAGTCGCCCCACAGACTACTGTGCGCATTGAGATCGCCAAGAACAAGATAAGGTTCTGGCAATTCGTCTATAAAGGACTGAAATTCATGTTTGTGTAAGTGGTAATGTGGGGTATGTAAAGCGAGCAAATGGTTATGAGTTTGTTTAGAAGAACAAGTCGAACTGCCACTGCTTCAAGGGGCGTTTGTAGCTGCAAACGTTGACAGTGCTATGTTTTTGTGAATCACAATGGCAACGCCTCCTGATGATGCGATAGCATCATCGCGATCTTTACGAAACGTAACATACTGTCAGAGAAAGTTCGTATGTTTTGATTTTAAGTGCGTTTCCTGTACACACAGCACTTTCGGATTGTGTTGGTAAATAAGTTCTTGGATATCGTCGAGGTTCCTAAGGAGGCCTCTTACGTTCCACTGCATAATTTTCGTGTCCATAATGAAGTTAAATTGGTGCTGTGTGTACGAAACGAAACGTGTTTTAGCCTACAGAGCCGTTTGCGGCCCTGTAATTTTGGTTTTGTCTTTTCTAGAGCGGTCCAAAGAATTTGGCCGCTCTTTAGGTGCTGGCTGCACCACTTTGCTTGGAGTAGTGTCCATAGCCTCTTGCGAAGCGCTGGACACTCGCTCTAACGAGCGATGTGTACGTCCTGTAGCCTTCGCCTCGAGGGACGAAGGCTGTGGCCTCACCAGCCCGGAGGCCGATGGGTCCTCCTTAGCCTCTGAGCTGCGATGGCTGCTGCCAGCGCTAGTGGAGGCCTCGGGTGTGACCGATTTCGAGAGGGGCAGGGCAGCCTTAGCTGCTCCCACCATGGGGGCGGGTGGCAGTCCCCTCAGTACGCTGCGCGTGCCTTGGGCGACCGCCGGGGTCCGTCGTGATGCTGCCCCCTGTTGCACCACTTCGGCAAAAGAAGTTTTCATTGAAAATGAAGGTGAAAGACGCTGTCGTGCTTCCCTGAAACTGATGTTCTCTTTGACTTTGATAGTGATTATCTCTTTTTCTTTCTTCCAGGCTGCGCAAGATCTGGAATATGCGGGGTGGTTGCCATCGCAGTTCGCGCAATGGGCCTCAGCAGTACATTCATCAGCAGAGTGATCTTTTGTAGCGCATTTCGCACAAGTTAGTTGTCCTCGGCAGCTTTGAGAGGCATGGCCAAACCTCTGACATTTGTAGCAGCGTCGTGGATTTGGAATGTAAGGTCTTACACGCAGTTTGAGGTAGCCTGTTTCTATTGCATCCGGGAGTGTGCTAGAGCCAAATGTAAGTACTATGTGTTTGGTTGGTAATTCTTTGTTGTCGCGCCTGATTTTTATGCGTTGTACATTTATAACGTTTTCTTCTTTCCATCCATTCAGGAGTTCTTCGTCAGTCAAATCCATGAGGTCGTTGTCTGAAACCACACCCTTGACGGTGTTCATTGTTCGGTGTGCGCTGACAGATATGGTTTTATCACCAAATGCCACCAGGTTTGTGAGTTTCTCGTACTGCATTTTGCTTTTTACTTCAATCAGAAGGTCACCACTAGCCATCTTGGTGGCTTTGTAGCCACTTCCAATGACCTCAGTGAGACATTTTGACACTAAGAAGGGTGAGATGTTTATCGCTTTTTTGTCAGTGTTTTCACAATGAATCACGTGGTAACGTGGGAAAGTTTCAGTGGTCTTTGCGATGAAGTTCAGGGATTCATCGGTGCGCCCTCTTTTAAAAAGAGGGCGATCAGGGAGTTTGGGGTATGAGGATGCCATACAGATTAAAATGATTTCGGCAGCGGTGCCAGCCGCCCACCGTGGAGCCCAACAAGGGGACGCGACAGGGTTGTTATGAACAAGACCTGCCAACGCCAGCTGTACACAACCACTATAACCAAATATGATATAACCAAGGTTGGCCATCTCACACAAGGTTAACCCTAGCTGCCTGGAAAATCAGAAGTTCAGAAGTGAGAAGGAGACAGGAAAGATTCAAAGTGAGAGAAAAAGACGAAGGATTGAAGAGGAGGACAGGAAAAGGCAACTACCGATTTCCCCCGGGTGGGTCAGTCCGGGGGTGCCGTCTACGTGAAGCCGAGGCCAAAGGGGTGTGTTGCCTCTGCCGAGGGGCCTTAAAGGTCCAAACACCCGGCTTCGGCTCAACCCCCAGGATCCCCTTTTCCCCGGACACGGCTAAGCCACGCACGGTTAAACGCGGGAGGGTCCGACCCTCATGTGCTCGGGTCCGTGGTGTCGCAACACACCAAACGCCTGCTGACGCAGACGCCCCTGCGGGGAATAATGAGGTGTACTATGCAATGAAGAATGCACTGAGAAAGAATGACACGATATTTAAAATATTTAAGATGCAGTAATTGGCAAGAAGCACTACTGCCTAGACAGAGCCCTTGAACCACAAGGGCCTGGAGGCATGTGCTATAAAAATTATCACAGCGGCATCCTCTGGAGAGAGGATGCGCTACGAACTAGTTGGGCTAATAACATGCAGGACCACATGGTTCAAAAAATCTACGACTGCTTTGACATTAAAAATCGGTTCTTCGCCAAGAAACATAATGGGGTGAAGCGGGACATGATATCGGTACGCTTGAGGAAAATATTTCCTTCTCTCTGTTTCAGCTTCCCGACACTCCACGAGGACATGGAGGACGGTCAGCCTCTCACCACATCTACCACAGGTTGGTGGTTCATCACCAGTAAGCAAAAAATTGTGGGTGCCATATGTATGTCCTATTCTTAGACGACAGAACAGGACATCAGTTCGTCGTGTTTTTGTTACGGGGGGCCAGAAACCTAACTGTGGTTTTATCAAGTGAAGCTTATTATTTTTTCCGCATCCCACAAGCGTTGCCAGTAGCTGCGCAGTTTATTTCGCAGGAAAGGTTTCAAATCTGTTGCAGGAACAGCAGCTGTAGGGAGATGTAATGCCTGAGATGTAACTGATGTGGCCATTTGGTCTGCTCGAACATTACCCTCAATGCCTCTATGGCCCGGCACCCAGCATATAATGACATGCTGGTTAGATATATACGCTTTACACAGAATGGAATAGAGCTCATTAAGTACAGGGTTTTTGTGTTTACAGAGTGATTTCAATGCTTTTGCAACACTTTGCGAGTCTGTAAATATGATAGTCTTTTTGAGTTAAGATTTCATTATAAACTTTACAGCCGATAATATTGCATAGGCCTCAGCCGTAAAGATACTTGTCTCCGGGTGCAGTACACCGGATTCCGAAAACGATGGACCGATGGCTGCATAAGATACCCCGGCATGTGACTTGGAAGCATCTGTATAAAACTCTGTACACGAGTATTTAGATTGGAGTTCTAAGAAATGCATTCTAATGTGTGCCTCTGGTGCGTGTTTAGTGACCTCTACGAACGATGTGTCACACTCTATGAGTTGCCAGTGCCACGGCGGCAACAGTTTCGCTGGAGCCACAGGACATTGTTCAAGAAGCGGAACACCCATTTCCTCACTGAGGTTCCTCACACGCAAAGAGAATGGCTTTCTCGCGGCAGGTCGATTATGGAAAAAATCTTCAATGAGCTGCCCTCTTGGGTCAGTTTTGCCACTGCCCCAAAGAGTACAATGAGCATTAAAATCTCCAACTAAAACAAAAGGCTCCGGCAGCTGGTCTGTTAAATTTTCTAAATCTTTACTAGTAAAATAGGTATGGGGTGGAAGATATAGTGAACAAATGGTGATGGTTTTATGAGACAGAACGGTGACCGCTACAGCCTCGAGAGATGTATTTAATTGGACATTTCGTGTAGGAGTACCGCCCTGCACTACTATGGCGACTCCTCCTGACAGACGGCTGGAGTGTTCGCGGTCCTTGCGTACGACAGTAAAACCTTTCAAGAATTGTGTATTTTTGGGGCCTAAGTTCGTTTCTTGAAGGCAGAGTGCAACTGGCGATAGCTTATTTATAATGTCTTTGATGTCACCTAGATTATGAATCAGGCCTCTACAGTTCCAATGGATGATGAAAGCCATTGTAAGACAAATAAAAATGTTTACTTATGTGCGTGTGAGCTAAAAAGTGATAGGTGACATGTAATAGAAAGATCACTACTCTAATCAAGGGCGGTAGCCGTTCAGGTTACCTGTCCCTTTTTCGGCGCAGTTACAAGAAGTCTGTCCTTCTTGCTGCGCTCCAGGGAGCGCGGATCTTTTGGCGTCAATGACGCCGGGGTTTTTGGGTCGACCTCCATCGCCTTCTCCGAGGCGCTGGACGATCGAGAGCCAGGCGCCGAAACGCGTGTCTCGGGCCGTGGAGTTCGGTTCAACTTTGGGCCCTGCGACACTGCGGTCTGCCGGCCCGTATTCGATGATGATGGAGCAGCACTGGCTGCTACCACCAAGGGGGCGGATGGAGTTTCTGCAGGAGTGCCGCGCGCGGACCCTGTAGACTCCTGAAACCGGTGTGGCGCTGCCCCCTGCCGCGCCGCACTGGCATAGCTAAGTTGAGGTAAGTGTCCCAACCTTTTCCTCGCTTCATAGAATGAAATTTTTTCTTTTACGGTGATTGCAATTATTTCTTTTTCTTTTTTCCAGCAAGGGCAACTCCGTGAGTAGGCTGGATGGTCTCCCTTACAATTGGCACAATGTGCAGGAGCATTGCAGTTGTCAGAAGGATGGTCGTTGGCACTACACTTCGCGCATGTTTCTTTTCCTCTGCATGATTGTGATGCATGTCCAAACCTCTGGCACTTGAAGCACCGCCTTGGGTTCGGTATGTACGGTCGGACGTTGATTCTTAGGTATCCTGCTTCGAGTGATGTGGGCACAGTACTAGTTCCAAATGTTAGTATCACGTGTTTTGTGGGGATTTGTTGGTCGTTTCGTCTGAGTGTAATCCTTTGTACCTTAATTACGTTTTGATCTTGGAACCCTTCGAGGAGCTCTTCGTCACTAAGGTTTAGGAAATCTTCTTCTGATATTACTCCCCTGCTTGTGTTGAGCGAGCGATGTGGAGAGATTGTGACGTTAATGTCACCGACACTGGTGAGTTGGGCGAGCTTTTCAACTTGGTCTTTCTTTTTCAGTTCGAGGAGGAGGTCTCCGCTAGCCATCTTTGTGGCTTTGTAGTCAGGTCCAATCGTGTTTACGAGGCATTTCGATACAAGGAAGGGTGAGAGTTTTCTTACGCTTGTGTTGCCTTCACTATGAAGGACATGGTACTTAGGGAAGGTGTCTAGGTCGGTTCGGAGGGTAAATTGGAAAATTGCATCGGTGCGACCTCTTTTCAGAGGCCGATCTGAAAGTCGGGGGAACGCTTCTGCCATAACATGGTTTCAAAGTTCGGCGGCGGTGGTAGCCACCCACCACCGAGCCCAACAAGGGGACGCTACAGGTTACGCGAAACCTGCAGACGCCAGCTATGCACCGCCACTATAACCTAATGTACATACCCAAGACTGGATACATTACACACGGTTAACCCTTGCCGCCCGGAAATTTGGAAGTGAGAAGAAGTGAGGAGGAGACAGGACAGATGGAAAAGTGAGAGAAAAAGACAAAAGATTGAAGAGGGGGACAGGAAAAGGCGACTGCCGATTTCCTCCAGGAGGGTCAGTCTGGAGGTGCCGTCTATGTGAAGCAGAGGCCGAAGAGGTGTGTTGCCTCCGCTGGGGGGCCTTAAAGGTCCAATCACCCGGCATTGGCTCAACCCCCAGGATCCCCCTTTCCCCAGACACGGCTAAGCCGCGCACGGCTACACGCGGGAGGGTCCAACCCTCGTGTGCTCGGGTCCGTGGTGTCGCAACACACCAAACGCCTGCTGACGCAGACGCCCCTGCGGGGGATTATGGAAGAGTGTGGCAGCGGTCACGTCATTTATAGTTGAATAAGAAGGATGTTCAATGTTTGCTTGTATTTTCAGAAAATATGTAAAACTGCTGTATGACCGCTGCAGATGAAGTGACCACTGATTCGACTCTACGTAGAGGCTCTGGATTGGACTTGTCCTGAAAGCACCGGTCGCGAGACGGATACCCAGGTGGTGGACGGGGTCTAGGATTTTTAACTCACTTGGCGTTGCAGAATTGTAAATTATTGACCCGTAATCAAGGCGTGAGAGGACAAGACTTTTATACAAGTTAAGCAAACACTTTCGATCACTACCCCAAGTCGTACGCGACAGAAGCTTTAAAAGGTTCATTGTCTTCAGGCATTTTGCTTTCAGATGCTTAAGATGGGGAATAAATGTGAGTTTACAATCTAAAATGATTCCTAAAAACTTGTGCTCGCTGCTCACAGATAGTGCATCTCCTTTGATTGCAATACTTGGGACTGGCGTTACGCCTCTCTTGTTAGTAAAGAGTACGCACGTGCTCTTCTGGGCATTTACTTTGAAACCATTTTCGTCTGCCCATTCGGACAATTTGTTTATTCCAAGCTGCACTTGTCGTTCGCAGATGGCAATATTGCATGACTTGAAGGCTATTTGCACATCGTCGACATAAATTGAATAAAACATTGTGCGTGGAATGACTTTGTGCAGGGAATTCATTTTTACAATAAATAGTGTGCAACTAAGCACGCCTCCCTGTGGCACACCGGTCTCTTGGGTGAATGACTTAGACAAAGCGTTGCCCACTCTTACGCGGAATGTGCGATTAGATAGGTAACTTTCGATTGTATTTAACATGTTGCCACGGACACCCATCGCCGAGAGATCTCGGAGAATGCCGTAGCGCCATGTCGTGTCGTAAGCTTTTTCTAGGTCGAGAAACACTGAGAGGCAGAACTGCTTATGTATAAAAGCATCCCTGATATAAGACTCAATGCGAACAAGGTGGTCTGTTGTGGACATACCTTCCCTGAAACCACATTGCAAGGGGTCTAGTAGTTTGTTATATTCAAGGAAACAGATTAAGCGCCTGTTTATCATTTTTTCAAATAGTTTGCACAGGCAGCTTCTTAGCGCTATTGGCCTATAGCTGCTGGCTAGGGATGGGTCTTTGCCTTGTTTAAGCACGGGGATGACTATAGCTTCCTTCCACGAAGACGGGATATACCCATCCGCCCACATGGCATTGAAAAGATACAGGAGTGTTTTCAGAGTTTCAGGATGTACGTACTTAATCATTTCATATATGACACGATCACCACCTGGCGCCGAGTTATTGCAGCAAGCGAGGGATGCCTTAAGTTCAGTTAAAGTAAATGGATAGTTGTAGGCCTCACTCGATGATTCTTTACGTTTAAGGGGCTGGCGCTCTTCGCGTTCTTTGATCCTCAGAAATGTTTTTGTGTAATGGGACGCACTGGATACATGTTCGAAGTGTTCGCCCAGACAGTCTGCCTGGTCTTCCAGGCTCTCACCTTGGGTACTGACTAAGGGGAGTGGGTGTACCTCCCGGCCTTTTAATTTATTTACTCTATTCCACACTTTTGTCTCATCAGTGTAAGAATTTATACCGGAGATGTACTTTTCCCAACTCTCCCTTTTAGCTCGTCGACGCGTTCTTCTACCCTGGGACTTTATTTGTTTGAAAGTAATCAAGTTTTCGGCAGTTGGTGAGTCGCGAAGTCGTACCCAAGCCTTGTTTTGATTTTTCCGGGCTTGTTTACATCCTTCATTCCACCACGGAATGCGACGTTTATTCGCAAGTCCGTTAGTTTGACGGATGCATTTCGTGGCAGCGTCAATTATAAAGGCAGTTATATAGGCCACAGCGTCTTCTATATTAAAGGAGGAAATATCATCCGTGGTTAGATATGTAAGTTCCCGGAAAAGTTCCCAGTTACCCGTGTCAACCTTCCATCGGGGAATGTGTGGTGAGCATATATCTTGTTTTGTTAAGTTTATTATAATTGGGAAGTGGTCGCTCCCAAAGGGGTTCTTGAGAACGGACCACTCCAGGTACGGAATTATTGTACTCGACACGATACTTAAATCTATAGAGGAGTATGTATTATGCGCCACGCTGTAGTACGTTGGCTCTTTCTTATTAAGCAAACATGCTCCTGAGGAAAAAAGAAAGTTTTCAATTAGGCGACCTCTCGCATCGCAACGCGAGTCTCCCCACTAAGTGTTATGTGCATTTAAATCTCCGACAACAATGTATGGAGCCGGAAGTTCATCTATATAGTTTTGAAATTCGGTTTTGATGATGAGTGGTGTTTTATGGCGCAAGGGCCAGTTATGGCCAAAGAGCGCCATGCCAGTGTTTGTGAGTGTGCAGTGGAGCGATGAATTCTGAGAAGTTGATGAAGTGTGGCTGTAAAGGGGCCTAAAATAATCGCTGTAAAGTGCGTAAAATATACAGGTACTAAGATCATGACTAATGAGGTGTACTATGAAATGAAGAATGCATTGAGAAAGAGTGACACGATATTTAAAATATTTAAAATGTAGTAATTGGACAGAAGCACTACTGCCTAAACAGAGCCCTTGAACCACAAGGGCCTGGAGGCATGTGCTTATACAAAACTACTATCACAGCAGCATCCTCTGGAGGGAGGATGTGCTATGAATTTATTGGGCTTATAACATGCAGTACCACGTCGTTTAAGAAAGCGAGGACTGCTTTGGTGCTAAACAGCGGTTCCTCACCAAGAAACATACTGGGATGCAGAGGGACATGATAGCGGTAAGCTAAAGGGAAATGTTTTTTTCTATCTGCTTCGGCATCCCGACACTCCAGGAGAACATGGAGGACGGTTAGCCTCTCACCACATCTACCACAGGTTGGTGGTTCATCCCCGGTCAACAAAAAACTATGGGTGCCAAATGTATGACCTATTCTGAGACGACAGAATAGGACATCAGTTCGTCGTGTTTTCGTTACGGGGGGCCAGAAACCTAACTGTGGCTTAATCAAGTGAAGCTTATTATTTGTTTGTGCATCCCACAGACGTTGCCAATGGCTTCGCAATTTCTTACGGAAGAAATGTTTCAAATCTGTTGCAGAAACAGCAGCTGAAGGATTAGTAGCGTGCGATGTTATTGACGTAGCCATTCGGTCAGCTAGCACATTACCCTCAATGCTTCTATGGCCAGGCACCCAGCATATAATGATATGCTGGTTAGATACATATGCTCTACACAGTACGGAATAGAGCTCAATGAGTGTAGGATTTTTCTGTTTACAGGGTGACTTTAAAGCGTTTACGACACTTAGAGAGTCTGTAAATATGATTGATTTTTGAAGTTTAGATTTCCTTATATGCCTCACAGCTGACAATAAAGCATAGGCCTCAGCCGTAAAGATACTTGCTTCCGGGTGGAGTACACCGGATTCCGAGAAGGATGGGCCGACGGCTGCATACGACACCCCGTCACGTGACTTAGAAGCGTCTGTATAAAACTCTGTGCATGTGTACTTGGACTGGAGTTCAAGGAAATGCATTTTGATATGTGCCTCTGGTGCGTGCTTAGTGACCTCCACGAATGATGTGTCACACTCTATGAGCTGCCACTGCCACGGCGGTAACAGTTTCGCTGGAGCCATAAGACAGTGTTCAAGCAACGGAACACCCATTTCCTCACTAAGATTCCGCACACGCAAAGAGAACGGTTTTCTCGATGCCGGTCGATTTTGAAAGAGTGTGGCAGTGGTCATGTCGTTTATGGTTGAATAAGAGGGATGTTCAATGTTCGCGTGTACTCTAAGAAAATATGTAAAACTATTGTATGAACGCTGCAGATGAAGTGACCACTGATTCGACTCTACGTAGAGGCTGTGGATCGGACTTGTTCGGAAAGCACCGGTCGCGAGGCGGATGCCCAGATGGTGAACGGGGTCTAGAATTTTTAATGCACTTGGCGTTGCGGAATTATAAATTATAGCCCCGTAATCAAGGCGTGATCGGACAAGACTGTTGTACAAGTTCAGTAGGCATTTTCGGTCACTACCCCATGTTGCGCGCGACAAAATTTTTAAAAGGTTCATCGTCTTCAGACACCTTGCCTTCAAATATTTAAGGTGGGGGATAAAGGTGAGCTTTGAGTCTAGAATTATTCCCAGGAATTTATGTTCACTGCTCACGGATAGTTCCTCTTGATTAATCGTGAGATTTGGCACTGGTGTCATGCCTCTTTTGTTTGAGAAAAGTATGCACGTACTTTTCTTTGCATTTATTTTAAATCCATTTACATCAGCCCATTTAGACAGTTTGTTTAATCCAAGCTGTACCTGCCGTTCGCAGATAGCAATGTTGCATGATTTGAAACCTATCTGTACATCATCGACATACACAGAATAAAACATGCTGCGTGGAATAACTGTATACAGGGAGTTCATTTTTACAATAAAGAGCGTGCAACTAAGCACACCCCCTTGTGGCACGCCAGCCTCCTGGGTGAATGTTCTAGATAAAACATTGCCCACTCTTACGCGAAACGTCCGGTTAGACAAGTAGCTTTCGACTGTGTTTAACATATTTCCACGGACCCCCATCGCGGAAAGATCTCGCAGAATCCCGAAGCGCCATGTCGTGTCGTACGCTTTCTCTAGATCTAGAAAGACCGAAAGTAAAAACTGTTTGTGTATAAACGCATCTCTGATGTTTGCCTCGATGCGAACAAGGTGGTCTATTGTTGACCTACCTTCTCGGAAGCCACACTGGAAGGGGTCTAGTATTTTGTCATTTTCTAGGAAACAGATTAGGCGCCGGTTTATCATTTTTTCATACAACTTGCACAGGCAGCTTGTTAGCGCTATTGGCCTGTAGCTGCTAGCTAAAGACGGGTCCTTGCCTTGTTTAAGAATCGGGATGACTATGGCTTCTTTCCACAAGGAAGGAATATATCCAGCCGCCCACATGGCATTAAAGAGAGAGAGGAGTGTTGTCAGTGTTTCGGGGTGTAAGTACCTAATCATTTCGTAGATGATACGGTCGCCACCTGGCGCTGAGTTGTTGCAACAAGCGAGAGATGCTTTAAGTTCGGCTAAGCTGAATGGTCGGTTGTAAGCCTCATTTGATGAACCTTTGCGATTAAGGGGCTGCCGCTCTTCGCGTTCTTTGAACTTCAGGAAAGATTCTGTATAGTGCGATTCACTCGATACATATTCGAAGTGTTTGCCTAGACTATCCGCCTGGTCTTCCAGGCTATCACCTTGGCTATTTACTAAGGGTAGGGGATGTGACTCCCGACCTATTAATTTATTTACCCTATTCCAGACTTTCGTTTCATCTGTATACGAGTTTATGCTGGAGATGTACTTTTCCCAGCTCTCTCTTTTAGCACGTCTGCGCGTTCTCCTGCCCTGCGATTTTGCTTGTTTAAAATTAATCAAGTTTTCGGCTGTTGGGGAGTTGCGAAACAATCCCCAGGCCTTGTTTTGATTTTTACGTGCTTTTTGGCATTCCTCGTTCCACCAAGGCAGGCGACGCTTATTAGCTAGTCCATTAGTTTGTTGTATGCACCTTTCTGCAGCGTCAGTGATAAAACGTGTTATATACGCCACAGCATCGTCTATGTTAAGAGAGGCAATGTCATCCCGGCCTAAATATGTTATTTCTTTAAAAAGTTGCCAGTTAGCAGAGTTAACCTTCCATCGGGGAACATGTGGCGAGCAAACATCTTGTTTTGTTAAGCTTAGTATAATTGGAAAGTGGTCGCTCCCAAAGGGGTTCTTCAGAACGGACCACTGCAGGTACGGAATTAGTGTACTCGACACGATACTCAAATCTATGGAGGAGTATGAATTATGCGCCACGCTGTAGTACGTTGGCTCTTTCTTATTAAGTAAACATGCTCCCGAGGAAAAAAGGAAGTTTTCAATTAGGCGACCTCTTCCATCACAACGCGGGTCTCCCCACAAGGTGTTATGTGCATTGAAATCTCCGAGAACTATGTATGGCTCCGGAAGTTCATTTATGTAGTTTTGAAATTCATTTTTATGTAGTTGATAATTGGGAGGGATGTATATAGAGCTGATAGTGATCAGCTTATCAAACAACACCCCTCGGACAGCAACTGCCTCTAGGGGCGTACGAAGTTTTAATTCCCGGCAGGCAATACCTCTATCGACTACAATAGCCACACCACCGGAAGACACGACTGTGTCATCGCGGTCTTTACGAAAAATGGCGTATTGCCGGAGAAAGTTTGATTGTGTAGGTTTAAGGTGTGTCTCCTGAACACACAGCACCTTCGGGTTAAACTTGTGTAGGATTTCTTTGACGTCATCGAGGTTGTGCAGGAGTCCTCTGACGTTCCACTGTATTATTTGTGTATTCATGTTGAAAGTGTTTTTTGTGCTGTGTGTATAGGAGACTAACTTAAGCTACAGAGCCCTTGTCGGGCCCTGTGATGCGGGCTTTTTCTTTTTTGGAGCGGTCGCGTGATTCTCGCCGCTCCTGAGGCGCTGGTGGCGCCGTCTGGCCGGTTGTTGTGTCCATCGCCTCTTGTGAGGCGCTGGACACGCGCTCTTGCGAGCGGTTGCTTTGACGAGAAGGCCTCGCCTCGAGGGACGAGGCCCTGGAGGCCACCAGCCCGGAGGTCGATGGCCCCTTCTTGTGAATTGGCGGAGCAGCGCTAGCTGCAGCCGCCGAGGGGGCGGATGGCGTCACTGCCGGCTCACTGTGTGTGGGCCGGACAGCCGCCGGAAGCCGTTGCGACGCTGCCCCCTGACGCGCCACTTCGGCAAAGGTGTTCTTTGGCAGGTATGACACCCGCCTGCGTGCCTCTTTGAACGAAATATTTTCTTTGACTTTGATGGTGACGATTTCCTTTTCCTTCTTCCAGGATGGGCAGGACCGTGAATATGCGGCGTGCTCCCCATCACAGTTCACGCAGTGGAGAGTGTTTTGACATGCTTCAGAAAGGTGTTCATTGGCACTGCATTTTGCACAAGTCTGACGGCCTCGGCAGTTCTGTGAACTGTGCCCGAATCGCTGGCACTTAAAACATCGGAGCGGGTTAGGCACGTATGGCCTGACACGGATCTTGACATACCCGGCCTCAATGGTCTCGGGTAGCACACTAGAACCAAAGGTAAGAATAACATGTTTCGTTTGAATTTCCTTTCCATCGCGCCTCATCTTAATTCGCTTTACGTTAACCACGTTCTGTTCTTTGAGTCCTTCCAAAAGTTCTTCCTCAGTGAGCTCCATCATGTCATCGTCTGAGATTACACCACGGATGGTGTTCATGGTACGGTGTGGGGTGACCGTAACTGGGATTTGTCCGAAAGAGACTAGTTTAGGCAGCTTTTCATATTGTTTTTTGTCGCGGAGCTCCAAGAGGAGGTCACCGCTGGCCAACTTAGTTGCTTTGTAGCCTGGGCCTATAGCTTCTGTCATACATTTGGAAACGAGGAACGGTGAGATAATCCTCACAGTCTTCTCTGGTCTTTCACTGTGTACTACATGGTAGCGCGGGAAATTCTCTATTTGGTGGCCAAAAAACTTGAAGATATCTTCGGTGCGCCCCCGTTTCTGGGGGCGATCAGGGAGTTTGGGGAAAGCGCGATCCATAGGTATATCTAAATTTCGGCAGAAACGCCAGCCGCCCACCATGGAGCCCAACAAGGGGACGCCGCAGGACATATAGGAAGCAAGTCATGCAGACGCCAGCTGTACGTTCCTGCTATAACCAAATATGTACAGCCAAGGTTGGTTGTACCACACAAGGTTAACCCTCGCTGCCTGGAAAGTCGGAAGTAAATAGAAGAGAGGAGAAGACAGGAAAGATTGAAAGAAAGAGGGAAAGACGCAGATTGGAGAGGGGGACAGGAAGAGGCAACTACCGATTTCCCCCGGGTGGGTCAGCCCGGGGGTGCCGTCAACGTGAAGCCGAGGCCAAAGGGGTGTGTTGCCTCCGCCGAGGGGCCATAAAGGTCCAAGCACTCAGCATTGGCTCAACCCCCAGGATCCCCTTTTCCCCGGACACGGCTAAGCCACGCACGGTTAAGCGTGGGAAGGTCCAACCCTCGTGTGCTCGGGTACGTGGTGGCGCAACTCACCAAACGCCTGCTTGCGCAGACGCCCCTGCGGGGTTGAAATTCGGTTTTATTAAGTTGATAACTGGGAGGGATGTATATAGAACTGATAGTGATTAGCTTGTCAAAAAGCACCCCTTGGACAGCAACTGCCTCTAGGGGCGTACGAAGTTTTATTTCCCTACAGGCAACACCTCTGTCGACTATGATAGCTACACCACCGGATGACACAACAGTGTCCTCGCGGTCTTTGCGAAAAATAGCATATTGTCTGAGGAAATTTGTATCTGTACGTTTGAGGTGTGTTTCTTGAACACACAGCACCCTGGGACTAAATTTGCGGAGGAGTTCTTTAAGGTCATCAAGATTTTGGAGGAGACCTCTGACGTTCCAGTGAACTATTTGAGTGCCCATATTAAAAGGAGTGTTGTGCTGTGTGTTTAGGACAAGAAAGTTAGCTTACAGAACCCTTTAGAGGCCCTGTAATGCGGGGTTTCTCTTTTTTGGAGCGGTCGAGAGATTCTCGCCGCTCCTTAGGCGCTGGCTGCGCCGTCTGGCTAGAAGATGTGTCCATCGGCTCTTGCGGCGCGCTGGACACCCGCTCTTGAGAGCGGTTTGTTCGTGTTGAAGGCCTCGTCTCGAGGGACGAGGCCCTGGAGGCCACCAGCCCGGAGGTCGATGGCCCCTTTTTCTGAGACGGCGGAGCAGCACTAGCTGCAGCCGCCGAGGGGGCGGATGGCGTCACCGCTGGCTCACTACGCGTGTGCCAGACAGCCGCCGAAAGCCGTTGTGGCGCAGCCCCCTGACGCACCACTTCGGCAAAGCTGGTTTTTGGCAGGTAGGACACCTGCCTTCGTGCCTCTTTAAACGAAATGTTTTGTTTGACTTTAATTGTAACAATTTCCTTTTCTTTTTTCCAGGATGGGCAGGACCGCGAGTATGCGGCATGTTCCCCATCACAGTTTACACAGTGGAGAGAGTTTTCACAAGATTCAGAAGTGTGTTCGTGTGCACTGCATTTCGCACAAGTTTGGCGGCCTCGGCAGTTTTGCGAACTGTGGCAGAATCGCTGGCATTTGAAACATCTGAGGGGATTTGGCACGTATGGTCTAACACGAAGTTTAATGTATGATGATGATGATATTTGGTGTTTTGTGGCGCAAGGGCCAAATGTGGCCAAAGAGCGCCAAGACAATGAATGGTATGTTTGCCATGATCAGTGAGTTCCGATGACGGGATGCAATGTGGCTGTAAAGGGGCCTAAGAACAAATCGCGGTATAGAAGCGTAAAACATATATCGAATAGAATTATGGCAGTGACGTGTGGAATGATCTATGGGTAGTGAATGGATGAGAAATGGTCATGGTGCTTAGAGTATTAAGAGTATAAAAGTAGCACGACGCCTACCGGAAGCCTTTGTACACAAAGACCCGGAAGCATGTGCTTTCTTTAATAAAATACCGCAGCAGCGGCCTCTCCAGAGAGGCCTTGCTACAAGTCACCTGGATATATAACACGAAAGTTAGGTATATCCTTTAAAAACGCGATAACGGATTGGTATTTAAAAAGAGGTTCATTGCCCAAAAACATACATGGATGCAATGGTAGATTCTGCCGTAATGATAATGAAAAATGTCTTTTCCTCTGAGGCTCCAGTTCAGGGCATTGCAGGAGGACGTGAAGTACACTAAGTGGCTCGCCACATTTATCACAGACAGGCGGATCGCCACCGGACAATAAGTATGCGTGTGTACTGTATGTGTGTCCTATTCTGAGTCTGCAAAGTGTAACTTGTGTGCGGCGTGTCTTCGATTCTGGTGGCCAATGAGCGAGTTGAGGCTTTATAGTGTGTAATTTGTTGCTCGTTTCTCTGTCCCACAGACGTTGCCAGTAGGCCCTGACCTTTTTCTTGAGAAAGGGTTTTAGGTCCATTACAGGGACAGCTATGGGTGAAGTGGCAGCGTCTGTGCGAACGGATGTGGCTAGCTTGTCGGCCAACTCATTCCCTTCGATCTCGCGGTGCCCTGGCACCCAGCAGAGCACAATTTGCTGCTTCGATACATACGCGGTGCAAATGGTGGAATAAAGAGCTACAATTACGGGGTTTCTGTGCCTACTTAGAGTTTTTAGACATTTCAATACGCTCAAAGAGTCAGTATAAATGACTGCCTTGGGTATGATGATATATGTTGTTTTCTGGCGCAAGGGCCAGCTATGGCCAAAGAGCGCCAAGACGTGGTGTAGTGAGTGAGCAATGGTATGATCAATGACAGTGGGTAGTTGTAGGGTGGCTGTAAAGGGGCCTAAAATCCTGCGCACTAAAGGTGCGTAAAAGACAAAATTAATAAGATCATGACAATGATGTGATAGGGGCGCAATGAATATAATATGGTATAAAAAAGCTGTGAGCGATACTAGGCACTACTGCCTCACAGAGACCCTTAGAAGCAAGAGCCTGGAGGAGAGTGCATTTCAAAATGCTGTCGCAGCAGCGTTCTCTGAAAGAGGACCCTGCTACGAATCTCTCGGGCGAAGAACTTGCAAAATGTCGATGTCGCTTAAAAAGGCTATAACTGATTCGTGCTGAAATACCGGGTCATTATGTAAAAACATCGCTGGGTGTAGGGGTATATTCTCTCTATAGGCTTGGACAAAGTGTTTCTTTCTTTCAGCTTCTAGTAGTGGACACTGTACTAGGATGTGAAGTACAGTAAGTACCTCCCCACATCTAGTACAGGTCGGGGGTTCGCCTCCAGACAACAAGTAATTGTGCGTGCCGTAAGTGTGTCCTATTCTGAGCCTACAGAATAGGACATCATTTCTTCTAGATTTCGGGGTGGATGGCCAGTTCCCTAAGCGAGGCTTAATTAAATGAAGTTTGTTTAGACTCTGGGCGTCCCACAAACGTTGCCAGTGGGCTCGAAGTCTCTTGCGTAGATATGGCTTCATATCGGGAACAGGGACGGGCATGGATGTGTTTCCAGCTTTTGCGTCGATGGATGTGGCAATCTGATCTGCCAGTACATTTCCCTCGATGTCTCGGTGTCCTGGCACCCAGCACACCACAACATGCTGCCCAGACGCATAAATATTACATAGTAATGAATAAAGCGATACTATTACAGGATTTTTGTGCCTTTTCAGAGATTTTAAAGCTTTTACTACGCTCAGCGAGTCTGTGTAGATGATTGCTTTTGGTATTTTCGATTCTTTGATATGTTTAAGAGCCGACAGTATTGCATAAGCCTCTGCTGTGAAAATGCTCGTTTGGGGGTGCAGGGTGTCGGCATCTGAAAATGATGGGCCAACCGCTGCATAAGAGACGCCGGCATGAGACTTTGATGCATCGGTGTAAAATTCCGGACAGGAGTATTTATACTGCAGTTCGAGGAAATGCATTCGAATGTGTGCAACCGGGGCGTGCTTCGTAACATGTAAAAAGGACAAATCACAGTCGACAATCTGCCACTGCCACGGTGAGACCTGTATAGTGGGTGTCATTAGACGATGTTCAAAGAGTGGGACATCCATTTCCTCAGCCAGACTTCTCACACGCAACGAGAAGGGCTCTCTTACTGCAGGTCGGTTATGAAAGAGGTGGGAGCTGGACAAATCATTTACGGTGGAATATGAGGGATGTTCACTGTTTGCATTCACTCTAAGGAAATACATGAAAGCTGTGTAGGTCCTCTGCAAGTGGAGGGACCACTCATTGGATTCCACGTAAAGGCTTTCTACAGGGCTTGTCCTAAAGGCACCTGTAGACAAGCGAATACCTAGATGGTGGATGGGGTCCAGCATCTTCAACGCGGTTGGGGTGGCTGACTGATAAATTATGGCCCCGTAGTCTAGGCGTGTTCGTATGAGGCTTTTATACAAATTTAACAGACACTTTCTGTCACTACCCCATGTAGTGCGTGACAACACTTTTAAAATATTCATTGTTTTCATGCACTTGTTTTTTAGATGTTTTAGGTGTGGTATGAATGTTAGCTTTGTGTCAAGAATAATGCCTAAGAATTTATGTTCCGTTTTTACAGGTAGACGCTGTCCTTGCAGGTCAATGTCGGGGTCGGGGTACAGTCCTCTCTTTCTAGAAAAAAGGACGCAGGTGCTCTTTTGTGGATTTAAGCAGAATCCATTCTCGTCTGCCCATTTAGCCACCTTGTTCAGACCAAGTTGAACCTGCCGCTCACAGATTGCAAGGTTTGCATGATTTAAATCCAATCTGTATATCATCCACGTACGTTGAATAAAACATATTACGTGGGATGCCTAGACGCAAGGAATTCATTTTTATAATGAAGAGAGTGCAACTGAGCACCCCACCCTGTGGCACTCCAGTTTCCTGTACAAAAGGTCGTGATAATGCATTGCCAACTGTGCGATTCACCAGATAACTTTCAATGACATTTAACATATTACCACGTACACCAAAGTGGGAGAGATCTCTCAGTATTCCAAACCGCCATGTGGTGTCGTAGGCCTTTTCCATGTCTAGGAATACAGATAAAAAGAATTGTTTGTGAACAAAAGCTTCACGTATCTGTGCCTCAATACGTATCAAATGGTCAATGGTGGATCGACCCTCGCGAAAACCGCACTGGTATGGGTCAAGCAGCTTGTTTGATTCTAGGAAATGTATCAGACGACGGTTTATCATTTTCTCGAAAGCTTTGCAGAGGCAGCTTGTTAGAGCTATGGGCCGGTAACTGGATACGGACGATGGATCCTTGCCCTGCTTCAGGATAGGGATCACTATGGCCTCTTTCCAGGCAGAGGGGATCTCGCCGGAGGTCA
>NC_051156.1:102158009-102220743 GCF_013339745.2 Dermacentor silvarum
AAGAACACCAACGTGCCGAGATGGAAGTGCCATAAGAGACACCTAAGTAAAAATTACTCCATCTCCGCTAAAGGGAACCATGTGTGGATGCGAGGCAGCGGGGAGATGGTTAGCTTGGGCGGGGGATGGTTTCGCGGCAGCGGCCCGAGCGCTCATCGCGGCGCTGCACGGAGAGAGAATGAGGCTCGCGCGCTCCGTCATTTTCATACCGCGGAATTACCGTGGCGCCCCCAGCGGAGTATGCAGCTTGAGCGGGAGATAGTTTCGCGGCACGGCCCGAGCGCTCATCGCGGCGCTGCACAGGAGATAGAATGAAACACGCGCGTTCCGTCATGTTCATACCGTGGAACTACCGCGGCGCCCCAGCGGAGTATGCAGCTGTCGCACCACCTGTCCAGCGCGGCTCCGGATTCCTAGAGGACAGAAAGGGAGGACCGTAGTAGAGGAGAGAGCGGGGGAGGGGACGCGCATGCGCTGTGGGGGTGGGGCACGGGGGCGCCGCTTTGTAGAGAATTCCTAGAGGAGAGAAAGGGGCAGCGTAGGAGAGGAGAGAGAGGGGAGGGGATGCCATGCGCTGTGGCAGTGTGGGACGCGGGCGCCGCTCCCTACAGGATTCCTAGAGGAGAGAAAGAGGGGAGCGTAGGAGAGGAGAGAGAAGGGGAGGGGACGCGCATGCGCTGTGGGGGTTCCCAGTGCGCTGTTAGACTGGCAAGGCTTAGGAGTGAGGATCAACGGCGA
Organism: Dermacentor silvarum; assembly: GCF_013339745.2. Lineage (NCBI taxonomy): Eukaryota > Metazoa > Arthropoda > Arachnida > Ixodida > Ixodidae > Dermacentor > Dermacentor silvarum. The sequence continues at coordinate 102,158,748 of NC_051156.1, forward strand.
ATGTCTCAGCAACCTTCGATTTGCAGATGAAATTGTCCTATTCAGCAAGACTGGGGACGGATTAAAACAATGATTGAGGACCTTAACTTAGAAAGTGTAAGAGTGGGTTGAAGATTATTATGCAGAAGACAAAGATAATGTTCAATGGCCTGGCAAGGGAACAAGAATTCAGGAGCGCCAGTCAGCCTCTAGAGCCTGTAAAGGAGTACGTTTATCTAGGTCAATTACTCACAGGCGACCCTGATCATGAGAAAGAAATACACAGAAGAATAAAATTGGGTTGGAGTGCATACGGGAGGCATTACCAGATCCTGACTGGGAGTTTACCACTGTCGTTGAAAAGTAAAGTATACAATCATTGCATTCTACCGGTGCTAACATATGGGCCGAAACTTGGAGGTTAACAAAAAGTCGTCTATAGTGGAGCTTTAATGTTTCACTTTTAAGCATGCCGTAGGTACTGACGTAACCTTTTGGGGAATTCAGACCTGTTGAGACAATATTATGGTCACTGCCCAAATATATATCAAAATTTGTCCACCGGGTCTCCCTGGATGGCTCGAGAAAGTTAGATATGGGGTTGTATCCGCAAACTTTTAATGGAAATACCGCCACGCTCCTCAAAGAACCTAAGCAAGGTTGTATTAGCTGATGCAGATTGGAAAAATAATGCAATCAGTGCTGTTTTGAATGAAATTTTTCCGTTCTAAAGCCAATTTTCTCCTTAGTACACAATAGGAAGCAGGGATTCCATACAAATAGTTAATTCTTGTTTAGGTTGGGAATTGCAGAGAAAGAATACTTGACAACCCAGTTCATGAAGACAAACCCCTAGACCAATAACACAGACCTAAACAAGAATGTTTTAGCCATGACAAGCAACATGTCAACTTGAGCTGGCTCTTGTGAACCGGTCCAGGCGCACATTGCGCATATACAGTGAGGTAAACAGTCTTCACAAAACGCTCGAGCCGCGCCAAATAAAACGTCTGTGGGATGATACGGTGAGCCACAATATCAAATTCGGCGCTTAAACCGAACGTGTTGCGAGCGACTTTTGGAAAATTACGCGTTGAAATTAATGCACATGCTCTTCCGCAAAAGACGGGTGCCAAAACAAAACGGGTGGCTTCACGGTAAGCGGACATCCCAGCTCATATTCTATGCTACCCGTGCGAAACAACGCTCACCCGGCATAACAAACGTCAGCTATCAATGTTCTTAACGCAAGAAAAGCCAAAATTATTTCCGCATAGAAAACACCTTACCGCAAAAGCGAGGCAACGCACTGAGAAGGCGGTGGGATGGGGGTAACCAGCGGCACATAACCGGGGCAGCATCAACTTCTCTATAGAAACGGGCCGCTGGATGTAACCCGGTGGATGTATGATAAGCGGTGTACCTTTGAGGGGTAGTGGAAGCGGACATTGCTATGCCGTCTGGCGGGTGGTCAGGCCCTTACTGGTCGGCCGTGAAACCACTCGAGTGCCCACTTTTTACGTAAGTATGTTTCTCTATGAAGAAACTACCACCCTTGCCCGAGGACGATTTTAAAGGTCATTGTGAGACCGCATCAAGGACTCCCGCTTTGAGCAATCACAACTCCCGTGATGGCCCGGGCTATTATAGAGGCTTGCGATGAAAAGATCCAAGGTGAGCAGTTTCTGCTACGTATTAACCCTGGATGAAACATTGTAATTGTCTCAACCCCAGAAGAGGAAGTTGCAAACACATTGCGCCAGATTACATCACTCAACATAAATTGAAAACCCATGCGGTGAAAGCGTATGTAGCTCTGGGCGACGGAGCAGTTCGGGGTGTAATCCACGGACTTACCCCACATACGCCCTCCGACATCCTTAAATTTAAAATTGGAGTGCGCACCCTAAATGTTGAAGTCCTACACGCATGAATGCTGGGGGACACTAAGAGGCCGTCATTGTATTCATCGAAACCTAGTACCAAGATATGTGCACTACAAGGCAGGCGAATGACCTGCTATCCGTATCGAAACGCAGATCAAGTCTGCAAAACATGTCAAAGCGTCGGTCACAGAACTGATGTGTGCCCAAACCCGAACTGTGTGTGTGCAGGATTTGTGGAGCGGAAGATCCTGCAGACAGACACCGAATGTAACCCGAAGTGCGCCTCGTGTGGTGAACCTAATCTAACGGAAAACCGATGCTGCAGAAAGCGTCTAAAACAGGTCCGCCGACCAGAACCGTCGTCAGGATGCCAAGCACGGCAAACCTGAAAGGAACGTGAACTCAAAGTAAACACAGGTTGTTCAAGTCGATTACCGTCCCTTGAACAAGATAACCCGAAAAGACGTATATCCTTTGCCTTGCATTGATGACGCCTTCGATTCATTGCAAGGCGCGGAATACTGTCCTAGTCTTGACTTACGCTCGGCTTATTGGAAATTACGATGCACGAGGCCAACAAGGAAAAAACTGCCTTTGCAACACCTGATGGACTGTACGAATTTAACGTAATGCCTTTTGGCCTCTGCAATGCACGAGCAACCTTCGAACGAATGATGGACACTGTTCTGCGGGGCCTTAAGTGGAAGTCTTGTTTGTGCTACCTTGACGACATAGTCATATTTTCTTCAACCTTCCAACTCCACTTGCAGCGTCTAGATGAAGTTCTGACGTGTCTCTCTGCTGCTGGCCTTCAGCTGAATACCAAAAAGTGACACTTTGACAGCAAGACTATTAAAGTACTGGGCCACCTCGTAAGCAAAGACGGCATTCGGCCTGACCCCGAAAAGATTACCGCCGTCCTCCGCATTCCGAGGCCCCAATGCTCCAAAGAACTTCGCAGCTTTCTTGGCCTCGCTTCTTACTTCCGGCGCTTCATACATGACTTCGCCACCATCGCGGCTCCGCTTCACCGACTCCTTCCTTCGGGAACTCCATATGTATGGTCAGACGCGTGCCAGGCGGCTTTTGACACTTTAAAGCGTCACGTCTGAGCCAGTGGGTTGTCATTTCGATATCTCCGCATCCACTTTACTCCATACTGAGGCCAGCAGCCATGGAATCGGCGCTGTTATTTTGCAACGATAACGTTTGGAGGAACGCGTGGTCGCATACGCAAGTTGGACGCTAACATCGGCCGCGAAAAATTATACAATCACTGAGGAGGAGTGTCTCGCCGTTGTTTGGGCCATACAATTATTCCGACCGTATTTACACGGCCACCACTTTACAGTCGTGACCGACCACCACGCCTTATGCTGGTTGTCGACGTTAAAGAATTAATCTGGACGTCTAGGTAGCTGGATACTTCGTCTGCAAGAACATGACTTTGACGACACGTACAAATCCGGCAAGAAATACAACGATGCAGATGCTCTCAGCCGCTGCCCGTTACCACCGCATTCCGACGTTCCCGGCCTGCCTCCATCCGTCACCGAGCCTGTGAACGCGTCCTCTGCAGTTCTTTCACTCACCGCTATCAACGGTCTTCCTTCTTTCCACCCTGAGACGTGTGCGTCCCACCAACGCAACGACGCTTACTGCCACTCAATTATGGAACGCCTTCACGGCTCATCTCGTCCTCCTAACGCGCGAGCCACCGTCTCCAGTTACAGAACTTCAAGTGTGAAAACTCAATCCTGTACCGGTATATCTTCCACCCCGAAGGACAACGTTGGGTTCCTGTCACTCCTCGATCACTCAGGGAACAGATATTGAAGACATTCACGATTATCCCACGGCTGGTCATCTCAGCTTTCACATAACCTATGAACGCATCCGCAGTCGTTTTTCCTCGCCTGGACTTGCCACCTGCGTAGCGAAATACGTCGCTTCTTGCTCGCTCTGCCAGCGCCACAAACGGTGCACTTCACCTCCCGCTGGACTGCTGCAACCTCTGCCCTGTTCTGACGCTCCATTCGCAGTCATCGGGATTGACCTCTACGGACCACTGCCATTATCAGCTAGCGGCAAGAGATGGATCGTCACTGCAGTTGAGCACTTAACCAGGGGCGCTTTAACGTAAAATGGTTCCAAATTGGTTTGATTCCAAACTCCTGACGTCAAAATGATGTCGCAGAACATGCGTATGGGGGCGGAATACGACGACGTTTTTCAAACAGGCCAATCAGCAGCCTCCGTCTTTTCCGGAAGCACGTTTTGCTTGTTTTTTACTCCTACAGGGGCCGTAGGGCAACTTCATTTTAGATATAAATGCCTAATAAATGAATAATTGTTTTTTGCTGACATTAAAATTGTTTTGTATTCTTTTGACGCACAAGTGCCTGAAGCGCATTTCCAATTAATTGCAAGTATTCACATCTTTCGAGCCATAGCCACACACCCGTCGATTGCGCATCCGAGCCAGTCCGAGCCATTTCGCTGTGCACACGTAAGATGGCGGCTAAGTAGAAGCGGCTGATCAGTGCCGTGGCCCGCATTTAGTGAATTTTTGCCCATAACACTGCACGATTAGATGAGTCTCGGCCTTCGTGGTGTGCTTTCGCCTGAGAAGAATTTCGGAAGCTGTGAACATCATGGAAACCGTGAAAGCGTAGCGCAAGGGGAGTAAACAACACCGGTCTCTTGTGCATAATGCCTGGACAGTCGCGTCTGAACATTTGCGGTGGGCGCGGGATGCTTACTTTTGATTTTATTCGCACAGGATAACCAAGAATCAATGAAGTTTGGAAAGCAGTACATCGCAACAGATACTGGTAAGTAAACGTTTTTTTTTTTCGGAATGATCGTAACTTTCACCGGATGTGGGTGAAGTGCGCAGTGATAAATTCCCCCTACATGTTGCAACTGGACTTAACCGGGGAAACTGATTTGTTTTTTGTTTGTTTGTGAAGTGGATTACGTTTCAGAAAAACAGTGATTATGTTGTGACAATGCTACAAAACATTAAGTAAGTGTAACCGCTATGTTTTAGCGGCATGGTGAAACGATGTGTGAAATGGTACGACTTGTTGTTTGTATTAATTTGCTGCGGTCTCGCGAAAATTGAAAGCAGGAAAAAATCGCGGTCCTTCTGAAAGGAGCCCGCGTGTGGGCAGTCCGGACCACTCTGCTTGTGGAATTTATGGAACAGCACCCGTATTAGGCTAGAGGCGCCACAAGCCTCTCGCGAAGTATGAGTGCTGCTCAGAAAAAAGCGCTTTGGCATGAGTTAACTGCCGCGCTCAACGCGCTAGGGCCGGCTGTGAAAACAGCTTGGCTGGCGCCAGTATTGGGCGCGGATAATGTGTGATATCAAAAAACTTGCCGCGCAAGTTGAGGTGAGGCCGATAAGAGGTGAGGCCGCAGCTAGCAACATACTTCGGAATGTAAGGTCACTGTGTTCATGCTTTTGCAGAAAAACCGGAGGTGACAAGCTGGGCGGGCTGGACGGCCGCGTAATCGAAGTTTTAAGCCGGACCGGCCCAGGCTACGCTCCGGTGGATTTCTTCGAGGATGACGCCAAGGTGCGTGGCGTTTTGTGTTGCTATGTGGACCGGTTTGGGGAAGTTACACTGTTCAGAGCTGGTGAATGTTTTACTGCTGTGTGCTTATGTCTGTTTTCTTGCAATTAAGAACACGTGCCAGCATATGATATCCATACTTTGCAGAAATGAAAATCTGGCCCCACTAGAATGCTGTTCAGAAACGTTCTGTTCCGAACGTTTTCAGAATGCTGTTCAGAAACCAATGCTGTTAAGAAACGTTCTGTGATTGATTATATGGTTCGTTACTCCGTGAAGCATGTGTACTCACGAGTAAGTCAGTTGATGCATCAAGAATGTTCTGTACAGAATGAATAAACCTGAATAGACTTGGCAAACAGTTCATGGAACTGAAGGAACAATAACCGTATTGAAATCATCTTCATCGGGTGCAACGTGCGCACAGTGTGTCTACTATGCTTTGTTGCGGCAGCAGGCAAGCTCCGGTGAATACCCAACTAACCCTGCGGGTTGGCTAACACTCCCAGGGTTAGTTCTAGTTGTAGAACATAAATACCCCAGAAAAGGGATGGGAAAACGCGGTAGCTCAATGGTGAGAGCATCGCACGCGTCATGCGAAGACGTGGGTTCGTTCCCCACCTGCGGACAGTTGATTTTCATCCATTTTCATTTCCATTAACTTATCATTTCTTTATTTCAATTAGTAAAGTACAAGTAATTTTCCCTATGTTGTCCTTGGTGTTAATGTGTCTTGGCTTCTTATGATATCATTAATAACAATCAGGCCCCTCGATTCCCCTTCTTCTCGTATATATATATATATATATATATATATATATATATTGTAATGAACGGAGACACAGAGACAGCACCCGTTCCTGGGCCGGCTGTTCTATTCTCTCTCCGTCGTCTTTCTTTTCTTCTAGCGCCCGGCTTGCGAGCGCGCGCGGCCAAGTTCACTTCGCCTTGACACTCGGCCACGCTGCAAGTTTCTGGTACGCTTGCAACTAAGCAACTTGTCCAGGGTTTGAGATCGTCGTTGGTGATCCGTCCAGCACGCAACCAGCTTCTCTGGCGGGCGGCACTGACTGCAGCGCGCTGGTCGCAGGTCTCGCCGACGATTATCCAGTCGATCTTGAAAAAATACGACAGGAAATTCTTGACGCCAAACCATAGTTTGTAGCACTGAACGCGCATGGTCGCATTGATCGCGTTCGGTCGCAACGCATCGGTGTGGTCTACGACGCGGCTTCTTAATTGAGGAGGTGAGCATCCGTGCTCGCATGGGACGCAACTTGCGCCTTTGCAGAGTTGCCACTGACGCAACAAAGCTCCTCAAGGTGTTCGATGCCACGCCGTGTGCAGTTGAGCTGTCCAAGTTCGAGGCCGGGACACTAGGTGGATCTAGCGGAAGCGGGATGGTAGCGGAAGCGCAAGTGCGCCCGGCGTTTCCCACTAATTCGGATAGAGCCGACGGTGTCACCCGGTGAGACGCCACCTTCATGTGCACATCCAACAGCGAGCTTGGAGACCGCGTCACCGACTGCTGTGGATAGCATGTTATCGCGGGCTCTGGCAATGATGGTGTGGTGCCTGATGCCGAAGCAGAGTGTGAGACCGGCGGTGGAAAAAGTAGCTGGCAACCGGGGTTTACAGCAGGGCAGGCCGTGATCCCATATGTCAAAACCTTGTCGGCAGCGGCGATTTGGTGTTGCTCCCGAGCTTCGTGGGGCTGAAGTCGCAGAATCTCGGCTGGCGGAGATAACCCTGTCAAAGTAGGAGAGGTAGTCGCCATGCGCTTCTTACTGTCTCCGGTAGAGCCGACGGCGACACCCGATGAGCCGGTGTCTGCGGCGCACCACTCTGCCTGAGGGCTGCTGCAGGGCACACCTGCCGTAGCGTCAAAGTGGTAGCTCGCAGGAGCGCCATGCGCAGAAATGGGCTGGTCGGACTCAACGCAGGCACAAGGATGCCGGCCGAAAGCAGCTATGAACGCTGCGCTCCATTCAGGCCAGGACTGCTGCTTCACGCCTTCGTTGGTGTCCCATGCCTTTGCGGCACCGAAAAGTCGTTTGGCTGCAACCAGCCATCTTTTGTGGTCTGGCCAAGCATGCCGATCACCCAAGGTATTGATGGTGCCAACCCAAAGGGTGACGTCATCTTCAAAGCCGCGAAACGGCGGTATTTTTACGCAAGCCGGCTGCTGGAAGTCACAGCGCCTCGTCTACGCCAGGTTGCTTGTCCAGCTTCCCGTGGAACTATAGGGCCGGTGTCCACGGACAGTGTGGTCGTTGTAGAAGCGACAGCCGGTTCTACCACCAAGGAAGCTGGCACGGCATACCTTGTTGGCTGAGGAGTCGAAGTAGTGCCGGGCATGATAGTCTCGCCAAGGGAAGCGTGGACGGCGTTCCAGGCAGGACAGGTCCATGACGAAGGGGCTGAAGCGCTGTCCCAATGTGAGGTGCAACCGCGAAACCACTGAGCGATGCAAAGGTGTTCGTCGTAACCTCAAGTTGTTGAGTCAGCAGCGAGATGGCTCGCATGGCGTCGGACAAGCTGCCGGCTGAGCCGCCCGTAGAGCCAGGGGCGGAATCGACGTACTCTGAGGCGGCGGCAGCGGCCGCAGCACTCGGGCCAGCCGGACCAGTGGCCAAGGGAGCCTGAACGGCATCCGTTGAGCCAGAACTGGTGGCGTATGCGGCACTCACTGCAGCCGGAAGCATGGTCAGGGGAGCGTGAACAGCATCCCTAGCTGGCTGAGATGTCGATGATAACATGGGGCCGGGATAAAGGGCATGGGAAGCGTGGACGGCGTTCCCTGGCCGCAGCAGCAACGTACGACGGCGAGGATCCATGTCTAAGGCAGCGTGGACGGCATGCATTGGCGGATTGGACCTTGCCGTAGTCCCAGGTGCGGCATCGACGCGAAGGGAAGCGTTGACGGCGTTCCCTCGCCGGAAGGACGCTGGACGGCGAGATGCCGGAGGACGCAAGGCCTCCGCAGGACGGTGCTTAAGGCTGAAGCCCCTTAAGACTTGGCGTTCGCCGACTGCGCCATTGTAATGAACGGAGACACAGAGACAGCACCCGTTCCTGGGCCGGCTGTTCTATTCTCTCTCCGTCGTCTTTCTTTTCTTCTAGCGCCCGGCTTGCGAGCGCGCGCGGCCAAGTTCACTTCGCCTTGACAATATATATATATATATATATATATATATATATATTGTAGTGACAAATACCGGCGCCAGCAGAGGACGAAGAAGAAGACGTTTCTTGTTGTTGGTGCTCGCTCTCGCTCCGCTTGGCCGTTGCCTGTTTCTGGTCTTCATAAAAACGCCAAGCGCATCTAACCTTGAACGCGTCTTATCAATTGGTGGAGCGTGCTGGTTCCCTCTTCATCCTGGAACTCCGTACCCGGACTCTACCCCCCGCCTCGGCAATGCCTGACGACGCGCCACAGCAGGGTGCTCCCGCACCACCGGTGGTCGCCTGCTCCGGCGTACCACGACAGCGAGACCCTGTCATTTTCAACGGCACCGACGAGCACGACGTCGAGGACTGGCTCACTTCATATGAGCGGGTAAGCGCCCACAATAAATGGAATGACGGCGACAAGCTCAGCTACGTCAACTTCTACCTGGCGGGCGTAGCACAGCTGTGGTTCCACAACCACGAAGCTGATATTGCCAACTGGTCCGCCTTTAAAGCGAGCTTCGCGGAAGTCTTCGGCCGACCCGCTGTTCGCAAGCTCCGCGCAGAACAGCGCTTACGCGGTCGCGCCCAACAATCCGGCGAGAACTTCACGTCCTACATCGAGGATATTGTGGACCTCTGCCGTCGCATCAACCCTGCGATGTCCGAAGCCGATAAAATAAGACACATCATGAAGGGGATCGAGGACGACGCATTCCACATGCTCATAGCCAAAAATCCCCAAACTGTCACGGACGTGGTTCAGTACTGTCAGAGCTACGACGAGTTGCGGAAACAGCGCATTGCTACACGCCTCCCGAGCTCTGACACAGCCAACATGTCAGCGTTAACTGTAGGCTCCGTTTCTGCTGACACCACAATGCTCATGCGGCAGATACAGCAGTTTGTCCGAGAAGAAGTGGCGCGACAATTGTCGCTTGTTTCCTGCGTCCCGGACTCTGCGCAGGCGCTTGCTCCGACGCTACGACAGGCCATAGAGGAGCAAATTTCTGAGGCTCTCCCAACCACCTACCAGCATCCGCCTGTTTCCGCTCCACTCACCTATGCTGAGGTCGCACGCCGCCAGTCACCAGCAATGCCACTCCGCACGGATCCTGTTCGACCAGCAAATACCTTCTACGCTGCGCGTGCGCCTGTCCACCCGAACCCGCCTCCTTTTCGCCGTCCCGCACCGCCGTCCACTAATCCTTGGCGCACCCAGGACAACAGGCCTATTTGCTATTTCTGTTGTCTACCTGGCCATGTCGCACGTTTCTGTCGTCGTCGTGACATCCGTACTAGTGCGGGCGAAGTAAATCAAGGCTACTTTCCTTCTGAGCCACCACACCCGATCTCCTCCCACTCAACGATGAACAGCTGCTCACCGAATCGACGTGACTACGGCCCACGTCGGTCGCCCTCACCACGTCGCCGTTCACTTTCCCCAATGGTTCGTCGCCCCCCACCAGTCCAAGCGGAAAACTAGCCCTCGCAGTTCCGGAGGCAAGAACTGCGCTCGTGTCGACAACTTCAAGGCCTCGATTTCTACCTGCGAACGAAATCACCGTGAATATCGAAGGTGTTTCTGTGCAAGCACTTGTCGATACTGGAGCCGCTGTGTCTATTCTTAGTGGAGAACTGTGCCGCAAGCTCAAAAAAATTACGATTCCGCTTTCCGACGTCTCCCTGCGTACCGCAACCGCGCACCACATTCACCCTTCATTGGCATGCACAGCTCGCCTTGTCATTCAGGACGTTTTGTACGTAGTCGAATTCGTCGTTTTTTCACCGTGTTCACACGACGTTATTTTGGGTTGGGACTTTCTTGCTGCTAACCATGCCGTTGTTGACTGTGCGCGTGCCGAACTTGAGTTGTCGCCGACGTGTGACGCCGCATCTGACAAGCCGCCTTCTCGAGTGGTCGTCGCCGCGGACACTGATATACCTCCTTTGTCTTGTGTTCTTGTGCCACTTTCTTGCGACTGTGCTCCCTCTTCCACCGCCCTGTTTGCGCCCTCCGAAGCCTTCACCTCTCGCAAAGACTTCCTCCTTCCTTTTGCAGTTCTCACAGTCGAAAACTCTTGCAGCGCCATTTATGTCACGAATCGGTCCTCTTCCCCAGCCACCTTATTCCGTGGTGAATGTATCGGTCGGCTTGACGATGTTGATTCCGCCTACTCCACTCAACTGCCTGACGACGCGATGAGTCTTCACGTCGACAGCATTACTCCTGTTACCACCGCCGATTCGTCCTCCTTAGAAGCCTTCCTCCCGTCAATTGATTCCGAACTTCCACCTGCCCAGCGTACCCAACTCTTGGAACTGCTCGATCGCTTTCGGCTGTCGTTCGATCATGAGCAATCTTCCTTGGGCCGCACATCCTCCATCGTTCACCACATTGACACCGGCACTCATGCACCCCTACGCCAGCGTCCATACCGAGTTTCTCACGCTGAACGTCGTGTCATTGATGAACAGGTCAACGACATGCTTCATCGTGGCGTAATACAACCCTCGCACAGCCCTTGGGCCTCCCCAGTTGTGCTGGTAAAGAAAAAGGACGGTAGCATTCGATTTTGCGTTGATTATAGGCGCCTTAACAAGATCACACGAAAAGATGTTTATCCGCTGCCCCGAATCGACGACGCTCTCGACTGCTTACAAGGAGCAGAGTTCTTTTCCTCTTTGGACCTTCGATCTGGGTATTGGCAGGTCCCTATGAATGACACTGACCGTCCGAAGACAGCGTTTGTAACCCCAGACGGGTTATACGAGTTTAACGTGATGCCATTCGGCCTTTGTAATGCGCCTGCCACCTTCGAACGCCTCATGGATAACATTCTTAGAGGCCTCAAATGGCACACATGTCTGTGCTACCTGGACGACGTCGTAGTCTTTTCCAAGGACTTTGACTCCCATCTAAAGCGTCTCGCAAGCGTCCTGACTTGCCTTTCCGACGCTGGACTGCAGCTTAACCTGAAGAAGTGCCACTTTGCCGCCCGCCAGCTTACCATCTTAGGTCATGTTGTCAGCAAGGACGGTGTCCTTCCCGACCCTGCAAAGCTTCGCGCCGTCGCCGAGTTCCCCAGGCCGTCTACGCTGAAGGAGCTCCGTAGCTTTATAGGCCTGTGTTCGTACTTTCGCCGATTCGTGCGTAATTTTGCGTCCATAATCGCCCCCTTAACGCAGCTGCTTGCCAACAGCCAAGGCATCTCGGCATGGTCTACAGCTTGCGAAGACGCGTTTGCCACCTTACGCCATCTTTTGATATCCCCACCTATTCTACGCCACTTTGACCCAGACGCTCCAACAGAAATCCACACAGACGCTAGTGGAGTCGGCCTGGGCGCTATTCTAGCCCAGCGTAAGTCTGGCTTCGAAGAGTACGTCGTCTCTTACGCCAGCCGCACTCTCACCAAAGCGGAAATGAACTATTCGGTCACGGAAAAAGAATGTCTTGCTATCGTTTGGGCAATCACCAAATTTAGACCTTACGTATATGGCCGTCCATTTGATGTCGTGACTGATCACCACGCCCTGTGCTGGCTGTCGTCATTAAAGGACCCATCTAGTCGCTTAGCTCGTTGGGCGCTTCGTCTCCAGGACTATGACATCCGTGTTGTCTACCGGTCAGGCCGTAAGCATTCGGATGCCGACGCTCTTTCGCGCTCACCACTGCCTGATGAGTCTGGTGCTGCGTCTGTCTCAAGCTATGATTCTTCCTCTCTTACATTGGCCGACATGCCATCCGAGCAACGCCGGGATCCTTGGATAGCATCTCTTCTAGAGTATTTATCTCAGCCATCACCCCGCACCACCGACCGCTCGCTTCGGCGCACTGCTCGCCACTTTGCCATCCGCGAAGGGCTCCTGTACCGCCGCAACTACCTCTCTGATGGCCGTAAATGGTTGCTAGTGATTCCTCGCCATCTACGTTCTGACATCTGTGCCTCTTTTCATGCGGATCCTCAATGCGCCCATGCCGGTGTCCTAAAGACGTATGCACGCCTACGGCTTCGATACTACTGGCGCGGAATGTACCGCTTCGTTCGGCAGTACGTCCGCTCGTGCTCCAAGTGTCAACGCCGCAAGAGCCCACCTAACCAGATAACAGGGCCGCTTCAACCATTGCCTTGTCCCTCCCGGCCTTTCGACCGTATCGGCATTGACTTGTACGGCCCTCTACCGTACACCCCAGATGGCAACCGCTGGGTTATCGTCGCCGTGGACCACCTCACGCGCTACGCCGAAACTTCAGCGCTTCCGGCGGCCACAGCACGTGAAGTCGGCTCGTTCATCCTTCGCAACCTTGTTCTTCGACATGGTGCGCCTCGCGAGCTACTGAGTGACCGTGGTCGTTCATTCCTCTCCGAGGCTGTAGAAGCCCTGCTCCGCGAATGCAACATTGTCCATAGAACTACGAGCGCCTATCATCCGCAAACCAATGGTATGACTGAACGCTTCAATCGCACTCTCGGCGACATGCTCGCTATGTACGTTTCCGCTGACCACACTAACTGGGACCGCATCCTTCCCTTTGTTACGTATGCCTACAACAGCGCCACTCAGTCGACCACAGGATTCTCTCCTTTCTTTCTTCTTTATGGTCGCGAACCTTCCTCGTTTATGGACACGATTCTTTTGTATCGCCCCGACGCTTCAGAATCTACGACTCTATCCGAAGCTGCCACCTATGCCGAAGAATGTCGTCAGATCGCACGTTCTCTTACCGCGCAAAACCAGGCCAGCCAGCAACATAGTCGAGACGCCGGCTTGTCCTTTCCATCATATTCACCTGGATCGCTGGTATGGCTCCGCGTTCCCTCGTCTACTCCCGGCCTTTCCACAAAGTTCATCTCAAAGTATGACGGCCCTTACCGGGTTCTACGACAGACGTCCCCGGTCAACTACGTCATTGAGCCCGTTCAACCATCTACGGACCAACGGCGTCGCGGACGCGAAACTGTTCATGTCGACCGACTGAAGCCGCACTACGACCCACCAGTGCTGCCTGTTCCATAGGTCGCCAGGATGGCTCCTTTTTCGCCGGGGAGTGATTGTAGTGACAAATACCGGCGCCAGCAGAGGACGAAGAAGAAGACGTTTCTTGTTGTTGGTGCTCGCTCTCGCTCCGCTTGGCCGTTGCCTGTTTCTGGTCTTCATAAAAACGCCAAGCGCATCTAACCTTGATACGCGTCCTATATATATAAATATATATATATATATATATATATATATATATATATATATATGCAAGCCTAATATACGATAGAGTGGCACAGCTTACCAGAACAAATAGCACCACGCAACATACTGCTGTGCCACAGGCATAACAAGCAGGCCCCCATGGCTAAGAAACTGAACGCAAGACCGCGCACAGACATCCTTCACTGGTGAAACAGCTGCAAAATCAAAGACTGGGAAGGCTTAGGAGTGAGGATCAACGGCGAATATCTCAGCAACCTTCGGTTTGCAGATGTCATTGTCCTATTCAGCAACAATGAGGAGGAATTACCACAAATGATTGATGACATTCACCGAGAAAGTGTAAAAGTGGGGTTGAAGATTAACATACAGAAGACAAAGATAATGTTTAATATCCTTGCAAGATAACAAGAATTCAGGATCACCAGTCAGCCTCTAGAGTCTGTAAAGGGGTACGTTTATCTAGGTCAATTATTCACGGGGGACCCTGATCATAAGGTGGAAATTTGCAGAAGAATAAAATTGGGTTGGAGTGCATGCGGCAGACACAACCAAATGCTTACTGTGAGCTTGCCACTGTCGTTGAAAAGAAAAGTGTACAATCATTGCATTCTACCGGTGCTAACATATGGGGCAGAAACTTGTAGGTTAACAAAGAAGCTCGAGAACAAGTTAAGGACCACACAAAGAGCGATGGAACGAAAAATGTCAGTCCTAACGTGAAGAGACAGGAAGAGAGCGGTGTGGATCAGAGAACAAACGGGGATAGCCAATGTTCTAGTTCACATTAAAAGAAAAAAAATGGAGCTGGGCAGGCCACGTAATGCGTAGGATGGATAGCCGGTACACCATTAGAGTTACAGAATGGATACCAAGAGAAGGGAAGTACAGTCGAGGATGACAGAATACTAGGTGGAGTGATGAAGCTAGGAAATTTGCAGGGGCAAGTTAAAATCAGCTAGCGCAAGACAGGGGTAATTGGAGATCTTAGGGAGAGGCCTTCGTCCTGCAGTGGACACAAATATAAACTGATGATGATGATGTTGCAGTCCTAATGGACATTGACTGCAAATGTTGTTGGAATGGCAAGGCCTATGCATGTACAATAGTTGTTGCAGATGCAAGTAAAAGATAAATAAATGACGTTTTGTCTTTCCTGTGGCAACCAATTGGTTCAGCATGAGGATGTCGACTTGAAAATTGTACGGTTTCATACTTGCCTAGAGGGCACATATGAGTGGCGTTCAAAAAACTCTAATACCGCCGGAATTACGGATTTGAGGCAACAGATAAAAAATGCACCACTAAAATTATTCTTTGTCTAGTGTTGCCTTTATGAGTATGCTAAAACACCTGCATACTGACCTCTAGCACTGTCATGCATGGGCTCCATGGTAACTAAGTGTAGCCACTGTTCAGCCAACTATAATTGGAGAATATGCCCCGAAATAATTGTGTGCGACATTGGAAGGTAATATAACAAGGTGAAATTATAGCCTGAGCACACAGCTGTGTCACGTGGTGAGGTGACCAAAATATATGAATATTTAGAAGGGAATGAACAGCACTACTGTCTGAACGAAGTGAAGGCGACGGACACAGCGGCGTATTCACTTTGTCCTGTCTGTAGCACCATTCGATTCCCCTCTAAACATGCACCAACCAGCCCAGTTCAGAACGCTCCCGCAGTTCATCTGAATACCTCAGTTTGTCGAGAAAGATTAAGTGATGACATTCTAGCATTTATGGGGGTTAAGCTGCGAGTTTTGTATGTTTGGAACCTGTGCCATAAGGATTCTGCATTGCTCAAAACTTGATGTACAACTGCACAAAACAGCATCAATAGCTACGTTGCTCCCCCATCTTGTGTCGAGGGTCTGTGCGTGTTTCCTAAGAAAGTCCTTGAGTCGTCGTCCCGTTTGTCCTACATAATTGCTGCTGCAGGGCAGTAAGATGTATACAGCACCAACTGCACTTCCTATGAACTCCAGCGAATTCTGCTTGATGCAAAATTAACGTCTTGGCCGGGTCCAGTTGACATTTTCGAACATGCCCAGATTGTTTGGCCCTGAATACAAAAATGTAGTTCCAACTCTCCCAGGCAATTTGCTTGAATTGACGGCTTCCATTGTGTACGTACTATATAGGTACTATATAGCAGTGGTGTCACACTCTATGATCTGCCACTGCCACGGCGGTAACAGTTAAGCAGGAGACACAGGTCGATGTTCAAGCAATGGAACACCCATTTGCTCACTAAGATTCCTTACACGTAATGAGAACGGTTTTCTCGCTGCAGGTCGGTTATGGAAGAGTGTAGCAGCGGTCATATCGTTTATGGTGGAATAAGAAAGATGTTCATTGTTTGCTTGTACTGTCAGAAAATACGTGAAACTGCTATATGAACGCTGCAGATGGAGTGACCACTGGTTCGACTCTACATAGAGGCTCTGGATCAGGCTTGTTTGGAAAGCACCGGTTGCGAGGCGGATACCTAAATGGTGAACGGGGTCTGGTATTTTTAATGCACTTGGCGTTGCAGAGTTATAAATTATAGCTCCGTAATCAAGGCGTGAGCGGACAAGACTGTTGTACAAGTTTAGGAGACATTTTCGATCACTACGCCATGTTGTGTGCGAGAGAATTTTTAAAAGGTTCATAACCTTCAGACACTTTGTCTTCAGATATTTAGGATGGGGGATGAAGGTAAGCTTAGAGTCCAGAATTATGCCCAGGAATTTATGTTCACTGCTCATGGATAGTTCCTCTCGATTGATTTTGAGATTTGTCACCGGTGTCACACCTCTTTTGTTTGAGAAGAGTATGCATGTACTTTTCTGTGCGTTTATTTTGAACCCATTTACATCCGCCCATTTAGACAATTTATGTAATCCAAGCTGCACCTGTCGTTCACAGATAGCGATGTTACATGATTTGAAACCTATCTGTACGTCATCGACATACACAGAATAAAACATGCTGTGTGGAATGACTGTATGCAGGGAGTTCATTTTTACAATGAAAAGTGTGCAACTAAGTACACCCCCTTGCGGCATGCCAGCCTCCTGGGTGAATGTTCTAGATAAAGCATTGCCCACTCTTACGCGAAACGTGCGGTTAGACAAGTAGCTTTCGACTGTGTTAAACATATTACCGCGGACCCCCATCGCAGAGAGATCTCGCAGAATTCCGAAGCGCCATGTCGTGTCGTACGCTTTCTCTAAATCTATAAATACAGAAAGTAAAAACTGTTTATGAATAAACGCATCTCTGATGTTTGCCTCGATGCGAACAAGGTGGTCTATTGTCGACCTACCTTCTCGGAATCCACAGTGGAAGGGGTCTAGTATTTTGCTATTTTCTAGGAAACTAATTAAACGCCGGTTTATCATTTTTTCATACAGCTAGCACATGCAGCTTGTTAGAGCTATTGGCCTGTAGCTGCTGGCTAAGGACGGGTCTTTGCCTTGTTTAAGTACCGGGATGACTATGGCTTCTTTCCATGAGGACGGAATACAGCCAGCCGTCCACATGACATTAAAAAGAAACAGGAGTGTTGTCAGTGTTTCGGGGTGTAAGTACCTAATCATTTCGTACATGATACGATCGCCACCTGGCGCCGAGTTGTTACAACAAGCGAGAGATGCTTTAAGTTCGGCTAAGCTAAATGGTTGATTGTAAGCCTCACTCGAAGAACCTTTGCGGTTAAGAGGCTGCCGCTCTTCGCGTTCTTTGAACTTCAGGAAAGTGTCTGTATAATGCGATTCACTTGATACATATTGAAAGTGTTCACCTAGACAATCCGCCTGGTCTTCCAGGCTATCACCTTGGCTACTTACTAAGGGTAGAGGATGTGACTCCCGGCCTATTAGTTTATTTACCCTGTTCCAGACTTTTGTTTCGTCGGTGTATGAATTTATACTGGAAATGTACCTTTCCCAACTCTCTCTCTTTGCACGTCGACGCGTTCTTCGGCCCTGTGACTTTGCTTGTTTAAAATTTATCAGGTTTTTAGCTGTTGGGGAGTTGCGAAACAATCCCCAGGCTTTGTTTTGCTTTTTACGCGCTTTCTGGCATTCATCATTCCACCAAGGCAGGCGACGTTTATTAGCTAGTCCATTAGTTTGTTGTATGCACCTTTCAGCAGCGTCAATGATAAAACCTGTTATATACGCCACAGCATCGTCTATGTTAAAAGAGGCAATGTCATCACGGCTTAAATATGTTATTTGTCGGAAAAGTTCCCAGTTAGCCGAGTCAACCTTCCATCGGGGAACGTGTGGCGAGCATCTATCATGTTCTGTTAAGCCTAGCATAATTGGGAAGTGGTCGCTCCCAAAGGGGTTCTTGAGAACAGACCACTCCAGGTATGGCATTAGTGTACTCGATGCTATACTTAAGTCAATGGATGAATATGTGTTGTGTGTAATGCTGTAATACGTAGGCTCTTTCTTGTTAAGTAATGATGCGCCTGAAGAAAACAGAAAATTTTCAATCAGGCGACCTCTCGCATCGCAACGTGAGTCTCCCCACAAAGTGTTATGTGCGTTGAAATCTCCGACAACTATGTATGGCTCCGGAAGTTCATTTATGTAGTTTTGGAATTCGGTTTTATGTAGTTGATAATTGGGAGGGATGTATATACAGCTGACAGTGACCAGCTTGTCAAACAACACCCCTCGGACAGCAACTGCCTCTAGGGGCGTACGAAGCTTTAGTTCCCGGCAGGCAACACCTCTGTCGACTACGATAGCCACACCACCGGAAGACACGACTGTGTCATCGCGGTCCTTACGAAAAATGGCGTATTGTCGGAGAAAATCTGTTTGCGTGTGTTTGAGGTGTGTTTCTTGGACACACAGCACCTTTGGATTATACTTACGTAGGAGTTCTTTGATGTCATCGAGATTGTGGAGGAGTCCTCGGACATTCCACTGTAATATTTGTGTATCCATGTTGAATGTGGGTTTTGTGCTGTGTGTTAAGAAAGAGGAATTACTTCACAGAGCCCTTTCCGGGCGCCGTGATGCGGTGTTTTTCTTGTTTGGAGCGATCGCGAGACTCTCGCGGCTCCTTAGGCGCAAGTGGCGCCGTCTGGCTGGTTGTTGTGTCCATAGCCTCTTGTGAGGCGCTGGACACGCGCTCTTGCGAGCGGTTGGTTTGACGAGAAGGCCTCGCCTCGAGAGACCAGGCCCTCGAGGCCACCAGCCCGGAGGTCGATGGCCCCTTCTTGTGAGTTGGCGGAGCAGCGCTAGCTGCAGCCGCCGGGGGGGGGGGGGGGGCGGATGGCGTCACTGCCGGCTCACTGTGTGCGGGCCGGACAGCCGCCGGAAGGCGTTGCGACGCTGCCCCCTGACGCGCCACTTCGGCAAATGTGTTCTTTGGCAGGTAGGATACCCGCCTGCGTGCCTCCTTGAACGTTAGATTTTCCTTTACTTTAATCGTTACAATTTCTTTTCTTTTTTCCAGGATGGGCACGACTGCGAGTATGCGGCGTGCTCCCCATCACAGTTCACACAATGTAGCGAGTTTTCACAAGACTCAGATGAGTGTTCATGAGCACTGCATTTCACGCATGTTTGCCGGCCTCGGCAGTTCTGAGAACTGTGGCCGAATCGCTGGCATTTAAAGCATCTGAGAGGATTTGGAACGTATGGCCTGACACGAAGTTTGATGTATCCGGCCTCGATGGACTCGGGCAGGACACTTGAGCCGAAAGTGAGCACCAGGTGCTTAGTCTTGATTTCTTTCCCGTCGCGCCTGATCTTAATTCTTTTAACGTTTATTACATTCTGCTCTCTGAAGCCCTCCAAGAGTTAAGCCTCAGTTAGCTCCATTAAATCATCATCTGAAACAACGCCGCGCGTGGTGTTCATAGTACGGTGTGGTGGCAGTGTTATTGGGATGTCCCCAAATGACACTAATTTCGGCAGTTTTTCGTATTGTATCTGATCGCGGAGCTCTAGAAGCAGATCACCGCTTGCCATTTTTGATGCTTTGTAACCTCGGCCAAGAACTTCAGTCAGAGACTTCGAGACAAAGAAGGGTGAGATCATTTTCACTGTCTTTTCAGGCTTATCACAATGGATGACGTGAAATCGTGGAAAGTTTTGTGCTCTGTTGCCAAAAAATTGAAATACATCTTCGGTGCGCCCTCGTTTTTGAGGGCAATCAGGGAGTTTAGGGAAGGCACTGTCCATGAGTATAGTTGGGATTTTCGGCAGCGATGCCAACCACCCACCAAGGAGCCCAACGCGGGGACGTGACAGGAGTTCCTGTAATCGGAATCCTGCGAACGCCAGTTGTACATCACTGCTATAACCAAATACAGCATAACCAAGACTGGCTAGCCACACAAGGTTAACCCTTGCCGCCCAGAAATTTGGAAGTGAAGAGAAGATAATAGGAGACAGGAAAGAAGAGACAGTGAAAGAGAAAGAAAAAGTGTTGAGAGGGGGACAGGAAAAGGCGACTGCCGATTTCTTCCAGGTGGGTCAGTCCCGAGGTGCCGTCTATGTGAAGCAGAGGCCGAAGAGGTGTGTTGCCTCTACCGGGGGGCCTTAGAGGTCCGAACACCCGACATCGGCTCAACCCCCAGGATCCCCCTTTCCCCAGAAACGGCTAAGCCGCGCACACTTCACGCGGTAGGGTCCAACCCTCATGTGCTCGGGTACGTGGTGTCGCAACACACCAAACGCCTGCTGACGTAGACGCCCCTGCGGGGAGAAAAAAAAAGTACAATACAATATCCGTGGGTTTCATTGTAGATATGACATCAGATCATAAGTTTATTTACATGTTCAGTTACTAAAGTTTCTGGAATTATTAGAAATAATTTGAAATCACTGATTACCGCTCACCAAAACAGAGAATCGTACACTTTACTGGCCCGCCATGAGAGCACGACTTTGGCGAAATCCCCGGAAAAGCCGGAAGTAAAAAAAACGGAAGTAATGATGTCGCTAATTACGTCACACACAAGTACGTGGCATGATATTTAATTGGCAAATAATGGAAAACGGTTGCCTGGCCTAGACTGAACATCTGCCTAGCACAGCGGATGTGACGTCACTCCCTACTTTCTCACCTCTCCCGGCGTGCACCTGCTCGCTCGCTCGCTTGTTCGCAACACTTGCGCGCGCGCACTGATTCCATGCTCTGAAATCAGCATCGAAGAGGGCGCGTAAGGTGCACTTCGTGCGCTGCTCGCTATGGGACTACGCCCCGCTATGTGGCGCGCGCTGCGCTTCCCCCTCGCCCTCCCTCGCTCCTCGTTCGCATATCGTGCCAGGGGAAAGACGTTCGCTTGTTTGATCCTCCGAATTCGGTTCGTGCATTGCGTTTGCCACGGAGGTGGTCGACGAGGAAGCCGCCGGGCCAAGCACAGCCAACCCACAAGAAGATGACCTACAGATGATGGTTATCTGTGTCAATGTCGTTCTTGCAAAACATACACAAAGTTAACCTAAAGAACACCAACGCCGAGATGTGAGTGCCACTAAGAGACACCTAAGTAAAAAATTACTCCATCTCCCGCTAAAGGGAACCATGTGTGGATGCGAGGCAGCGGGGAGATGGTTAGCTTGGGCGGGGGATGGTTTCGCGGCAGCGGCCCGAGCGCTCATCGCGGCGCTGCACAGGAGAGAGAATGAGGCTCGCGCGCTCCGTCATTTTCATACCGCGGAATTACCGTGGCGACCCCAGCGGAGTATGCAGCTTGAGCGGGAGATAGTTTCGCGGCACCGGCCCGAGCGCTCATCGCGGCGCTGCACAGGAGATAGAATGAAACGCGCGCGTTCCGTCATGTTCATACCGTGGAACTACCGCGGCGCCCCCAGCGGAGTATGCAGCTGTCGCACCACCTGTCCAGCGCGGCTCCGGATTCCTAGAGGACAGAAAGGGAGGACCGTAGTAGAGGAGAGAGCGGGGGAGGGGACGCGCATGCGCTGTGGGGGTGGGGCACGGGGGCGCCGCTTTGTAGAGAATTCCTAGAGGAGAGAAAGGGGCAGCGTAGGAGAGGAGAGAGAGGGGAGGGGATGCCCATGCGCTGTGGCAGTGTGGGACGCGGGCGCCGCTCCCTACAGGATTCCTAGAGGAGAGAAAGAGGGGAGCGTAGGAGAGGAGAGAGAAGGGGAGGGGACGCGCATGCGCTGTGGGGGTTCCCAGTGCGCTGTTAGACTGGCAAGGCTTAGGAGTGAGGATCAACGGCGAATGTCTCAGCAACCTTCGATTTGCAGATGAAATTGTCCTATTCAGCAAGACTGGGGACGGATTAAAACAAATGATTGAGGACCTTAACTTAGAAAGTGTAAGAGTGGGTTGAAGATTATTATGCAGAAGACAAAGATAATGTTCAATGGCCTGGCAAGGGAACAAGAATTCAGGAGCGCCAGTCAGCCTCTAGAGCCTGTAAAGGAGTACGTTTATCTAGGTCAATTACTCACAGGCGACCCTGATCATGAGAAAGAAATACACAGAAGAATAAAATTGGGTTGGAGTGCATACGGGAGGCATTACCAGATCCTGACTGGGAGTTTACCACTGTCGTTGAAAAGTAAAGTATACAATCATTGCATTCTACCGGTGCTAACATATGGGGCCGAAACTTGGAGGTTAACAAAAAAGTCGTCTATAGTGGAGCTTTAATGTTTCACTTTTAAGCATGCCGTAGGTACTGACGTAACCTTTTTGGGGAATTCAGACCTGTTGAGACAATATTATGGTCACTGCCCAAATATATATCAAAATTTGTCCACCGGGTCTCCCCTGGATGGCTCGAGAAAGTTAGATATGGGGTTGTATCCGCAAACTTTTTAATGGAAATACCGCCACGCTCCTCAAAGAACCTAAGCAAGGTTGTATTAGCTGATGCAGATTGGAAAAATAATGCAATCAGTGCTGTTTTGAATGAAATTTTTTCCGTTCTAAAGCCAATTTTCTCCTTAGTACACAATAGGAAGCAGGGATTCCATACAAATAGTTAATTCTTGTTTAGGTTGGGAATTGCAGAGAAAGAATACTTGACAACCCAGTTCATGAAGACAAACCCCTAGACCAATAACACAGACCTAAACAAGAATGTTTTAGCCATGACAAGCAACGCGTCAACTTGAGCTGGCTCTTGTGAACCGGTCCAGGCGCACATTGCGCATATACAGTGAGGTAAACAGTCTTCACAAAACGCTCGAGCCGCGCCAAATAAAACGTCTGTGGGATGATACGGTGAGCCACAGATATCAAATTCGGCGCTTTAAACCGAACGTGTTGCGAGCGACTTTTGGAAAATTACGCGTTGAAATTAATGCACATGCTCTTCCGCAAAAGACGGGTGCCAAAACAAAACGGGTGGCTTCACGGTAAGCGGACATCCCAGCTCATATTCTATGCTACCCGTGCGAAACACCGCTCACCCGGCATAACAAACGTCCTGCTATCAATGTTCTTAACGCAAGAAACAGCAAAATTATTTCCGCATAGAAAACACCTTACCGCAAAAGCGAGGCAACGCACTGAGAAGGCGGTGGGATGGGGGTAACCAGCGGCACATAACCGGGGCAGCATCAACTTCTCCATAGAAACGGGCCGCTGGATGTAACCCGGTGGATGTATGATAAGCGGTGTACCTTTGAGGGGTAGTGGAAGCGGACATTGCTATGCCGTCTGGCGGGTGGTCAGGCCCTTACTTTGGTCGGCCGTGAAACCACTCGAGTGCCCACTTTTTACGTAAGTATGTTTCTCTATGAAGAAACTACCACCCTTGCCCGAGGACGATTTTAAAGGTCATTGTGAGACCGCATCAAGGACTCCCGCTTTGAGCAATCACAACTCCCGTGATGGCCCGGGCTATTATAGAGGCTTGCGATGAAAAGATCCAAGGTGAGCAGTTTCTGCTACGTATTAACCCTGGATGAAACATTGTAATTGTCTCAACCCCAGAAGAGGAAGTTGCAAACACATTGCGCCAGATTACATCACTCAACATAAATTGAAAACCCCATGCGGTGAAAGCGTATGTAGCTCTGGGCGACGGAGCAGTTCGGGGTGTAATCCACGGACTTACCCCACATACGCCCTCCGACATCCTTAAATTTAAAATTGGAGTGCGCACCCTAAATGTTGAAGTCCTACACGCATGAATGCTGGGGGACACTAAGAGTGCCGTCATTGTATTCATCGGAAACCTAGTACCAAGATATGTGTACTACAAGGCAGGCGAAATGACCTGCTATCCGTATCGAAACGCAGATCAAGTCTGCAAAACATGTCAAAGCGTCGGTCACAGAACTGATGTGTGCCCACAACCCGAACTGTGTGTGTGCAGGATTTGTGGAGCGGAAGATCCTGCAGACAGACACCGAATGTAACCCGAAGTGCGCCTCGTGTGGTGAACCTAATCTAACGGAAAACCGAAGCTGCAGAAAGCGTCTAAAACAGGTCCGCCGACCAGAACCGTCGTCAGGATGCCAAGCACGGCAAACCTGAAAGGAACGTGAACTCAAAGTAAACACAGGTTGTTCAAGTCGATTACCGTCCCTTGAACAAGATAACCCGAAAAGACGTATATCCTTTGCCTTGCATTGATGACGCCTTCGATTCATTGCAAGGCGCGGAATACTGTTCTAGTCTTGACTTACGCTCGGCTTATTGGGAAATTACGATGCACGAGGCCAACAAGGAAAAAACTGCCTTTGCAACACCTGATGGACTGTACGAATTTAACGTAATGCCTTTTGGCCTCTGCAATGCACGAGCAACCTTCGAACGAATGATGGACACTGTTCTGCGGGGCCTTAAGTGGAAGTCTTGTTTGTGCTACCTTGACGACATAGTCATATTTTCTTCAACCTTCCAACTCCACTTGCAGCGTCTAGATGAAGTTCTGACGTGTCTCTCTGCTGCTGGCCTTCAGCTGAATACCAAAAAGTGACACTTTGACAGCAAGACTATTAAAGTACTGGGCCACCTCGTAAGCAAAGACGGCATTCGGCCTGACCCCGAAAAGATTACTGCCGTCCTCCGCATTCCGAGGCCCCAATGCTCCAAAGAACTTCGCAGCTTTCTTGGCCTCGCTTCTTACTTGCGGCGCTTCATACATGACTTCGCCACCATCGCGGCTCCGCTTCACCGACTCCTTCCTTCGGGAACTCCATATGTATGGTCAGACGCGTGCCAGACGGCTTTTGACACTTTAAAGCGTCACGTCTGAGCCAGTGGGTTGTCATTTCGATATCTCCGCATCCACTTTACTCCATACTGAGGCCAGCAGCCATGGAATCGGCGCTGTTATTTTGCAACGATAACGTTTTGAGGAACGCGTGGTCGCATACGCAAGTCGGACGCTAACATCGGCCGCGAAAAATTATACAATCACTGAGGAGGAGTGTCTCGCCGTTGTTTGGGCCATACAATTATTCCGACCGTATTTACACGGCCACCACTTTACAGTCGTGACCGACCACCACGCCTTATGCTGGTTGTCGACGTTAAAGAATTAATCTGGACGTCTAGGTAGCTGGATACTTCGTCTGCAAGAATATGACTTTGACGACACGTACAAATCCGGCAAGAAATACAACGATGCAGATGCTCTCAGCCGCTGCCCGTTACCACCGCATTCCGACGTTCCCGGCCTGCCTCCATCCGTCACCGAGCCTGTGAACGCGTCCTCTGCAGTTCTTTCACTCACCGCTATCAACGGTCTTCCTTCTTTCCACCCTGAGACGTGTGCGTCCCACCAACGCAACGACGCTTACTGCCACTCAATTATGGAATGCCTTCACGGCTCATCTCGTCCTCCTAACGCGCGAGCCACCGTCTCCAGTTACAGAACTTCAAGTGTGAAAACTCAATCCTGTACCGGTATATCTTCCACCCCGAAGGACAACGTTGGGTTCCTGTCACTCCTCGGTCACTCAGGGAACAGTTATTGAAGACATTTCACGATTATCCCACGGCTGGTCATCTCAGCTTTCACATAACCTATGAACGCATCCGCAGTCGTTTTTCCTCGCCTGGACTTGCCACCTGCGTAGCGAAATACGTCGCTTCTTGCTCGCTCTGCCAGCGCCGCAAACGGTGCACTTCACCTCCCGCTGGACTGCTGCAACCTCTGCCCTGTTCTGACGCTCCATTCGCAGTCATCGGGATTGACCTCTACGGATCACTGCCATTATCAGCTAGCGGCAAGAGATGGATCGTCACTGCAGTTGAGCACTTAACCAGGGGCGCTTTAACGTAAAATGGTTCCAAATTGGTTTGATTCCAAACTCCTGACGTCAAAATGATGTCGCAAAACATGCGTATGGGGGCGGGATACGACGACGTTTTTCAAACAGGCCAATCAGCAGCCTCCGTCTTTTCCGGAAGCACGTTTTGCTTGTTTTTTACTCCTACAGGGGCCGTAGGGCAACTTCATTTTAGATATAAATGCCTAATAAATGAATAATTGTTTTTTGCTGACATTAAAATTGTTTTGTATTCTTTTGACGCACAAGTGCCTGAAGCGCATTTCCAATTAATTGCAAGTATTCACATCTTTCGAGCCATAGCCACACACCCGTCGATTCCGCATCCGAGCCAGTCCGAGCCATTTCGCTGTGCACACGTAAGATGGCGGCTAAGTAGAAGCAGCTGATCAGTGCCGTGGCCCGCATTTAGTGAATTTTTGCCCATAACGCTGCACGATTAGATGAGTCTCGGCCTTCGTGGTGTGCTTTCGCCTGAGAAGAATTTCGGAAGCTGTGAACATCATGGAAACCGTGAAAGCGTAGCGCAAGGGGAGTAAACAACACCGGTCTCTTGTGCATAATGCCTGGACAGTCGCGTCTGAACATTTGCGGTGGGCGCGGGATGCTTACTTTTGATTTTATTCGCACAGGATAACCAAGAATCAATGAAGTTTGGAAAGCAGTACATCGCAACAGATACTGGTAAGTAAACGTTTTTTTTTTTCGGAATGATCGTAACTTTCACCGGATGTGGGTGAAGTGCGCAGTGATAAATTCCCCCTACATGTTGCAACTGGACTTAACCGGGGAAACTGATTTGTTTTTTGTTTGTTTGTGAAGTGGATTACGTTTCAGAAAAACAGTGATTATGTTGTGATAATGTTACAAAACATTAAGTAAGTGTAACCGCTATGTTTTAGCGGCATGGTGAAACGATGTGTGAAATGGTACGACTTGTTGTTTGTATTAATTTGCTGCGGTCTCGCGAAAATTGAAAGCAGGAAAAAATCGCGGTCCTTCTGAAAGGAGCCCGCGTGTGGGCAGTCCGGACCACTCTGCTTGTGGAATTTATGGAACAGCACCCGTATTAGGCTAGAGGCGCCACAAGCCTCTCGCGAAGTATGAGTGCTGCTCAGAAAAAAGCGCTTTGGCATGAGTTAACTGCCGCGCTCAACGCGCTAGGGCCGGCTGTGAAAACAGCTTGGCTGGCGCCAGTATTGGGCGCGGATAATGTATGATATCAAAAAACTTGCCGCGCAAGTTGAGTTGAGGCCGATAAGAGGTGAGGCCGCAGCTAGCAACAAACTTCGGAATGTAAGGTCACTGTGTTCATGCTTTTGCAGAAAAACCGGAGGTGACAAGCTGGGCGGGCTGGACGGCCGCGTAATCGAAGTTTTAAG
This sequence comes from Dermacentor silvarum, assembly GCF_013339745.2. Lineage (NCBI taxonomy): Eukaryota > Metazoa > Arthropoda > Arachnida > Ixodida > Ixodidae > Dermacentor > Dermacentor silvarum. The sequence continues at coordinate 102,186,197 of NC_051156.1, forward strand.
CCGGACCGGCCCAGGCTACGCTCCGGTGGATTTCTTCGAGGATGACGCCAAGGTGCGTGGCGTTTTGTGTTGCTATGTGGACCGGTTTGGGGAAGTTACACTGTTCAGAGCTGGTGAATGTTTTACTGCTGTGTGCTTATGTCTGTTTTCTTGCAATTAAGAACACGTGTCAGCATATGATATCCATACTTTGCAGAAATGAAAATCTGGCCCCACTAGAATGCTGTTCAGAAACGTTCTGTTCCGAACGTTTTCAGAATGCTGTTCAGAAACCAATGCTGTTAAGAAACGTTCTGTGATTGATTATATGGTTCGTTACTCCGTGAAGCATGTGTACTCACGAGTAAGTCAGTTGATGCATCAAGAATGTTCTGTACAGAATGAATAAACCTGAATAGACTTGGCAAACAGTTCATGGAACTGAAGGAACAATAACCATATTGAAATCATCTTCATCGGGTGCAACGTGCGCACAGTGTGTCTACTATGCTTTGTTGCGGCAGCAGGCAAGCTCCAGTGAATACCCAACTAACCCTGCGGGTTGGCTAACACTCCCAGGGTTAGTTCTAGTTGTAGAACATAAATACCCCAGAAAAGGGATGGGAAAACGCGGTAGCTCAATGGTGAGAGCATCGCACGCGTCATGCGAAGACGTGGGTTCGTTCCCCACCTGCGGACAGTTGTTTTTTCATCCATTTTCATTTCCATTAACTTATCATTTCTTTATTTCAATTAGTAAAGTACAAGGAATTTTCCCTATGTTGTCCTTGGTGTTAATGTGTCTTGCCTTCTTATGATATCATTAATAACAATCGGGCCCCTCGATTCCCCTTCTTCTCGTATATATATATATATATATATATATATTGTAATGAACGGAGACACAGAGACAGCACCCGTTCCTGGGCCGGCTGTTCTATTCTCTCTCCGTCGTCTTTCTTTTCTTCTAGCGCCCGGCTTGCGAGCGCGCGCGGCCAAGTTCACTTCGCCTTAACACTCGGCCACGCTGCAAGTTTCTGGTACGCTTGCAACTAAGCAACTTGTCCAGGGTTTGAGATCGTCGTTGGTGATCCGTCCAGCGCGCAACCAGCTTCTCTGGCGGGCGGCACTGACTGCAGCGCGCTGGTCGCAGGTCTCGCCGACGATTATCCAGTCGATCTTGAAAAAATACGACAGGAAATTCTTGACGCCAAACCATAGTTTGTAGCACTGAACGCGCATGGTCGCATTGATCGCGTTCGGTCGCAACGCATCGGTGTGGTCTACGACGCGGCTTCTTAATTGAGGAGGTGAGCATCCGTGCTCGCATGGGACGCAACTTGCGCCTTTGCAGAGTTGCCACTGACGCAACAAAGCTCCTCAAGGTGTTCGATGCCACGTCGTGTGCAGTTGAGCTGTCCAAGTTCGAGGCCGGGACACTAGGTGGATCTAGCGGAAGCGGGATGGTAGCGGAAGCGCAAGTGCGCCCGGCGTTTCCCACTAATTCGGATAGAGCCGACGGTGTCACCCGGTGAGACGCCACCTTCATGTGCACATCCAACAGCGAGCTTGGAGACCGCGTCACCGACTGCTGTGGATAGCATGTTATCGCGGGCTCTGGCAATGATGGTGTGGTGCCTGATGCCGAAGCAGAGTGTGAGACCGGCGGTGGAAAAAGTAGCTGGCAACCGGGGTCTACAGCAGGGCAGGCCGTGATCCCATATGTCAAAACCTTGTCGGCAGCGGCGATTTGGTGTCGCTCCCGAGCTTCGTGGAGCTGAAGTCGCAGAATCTCGGCTGGCGTAGATAACCCTGTCAAAGTAGGAGAGGTAGTCGCCATGCGCTTCTTACTGTCTCCGGTAGAGCCGACGGCGACACCCGATGAGCCGGTGTCTGCGGCGCACCACTCTGCCTGAGGGCTGCTGCAGGGCACACCTGCCGTAGCGTCAAAGTGGTAGCGCGCAGGAGCGCCATGCGCAGAAATGGGCTGGTCGGACTCAACGCAGGCACAAGGATGCCGGCCGAAAGCAGCTATGAGCGCTGCGCTCCATTCAGGCCAGGACTGCTGCTTCACGCCTTCGTAGGTGTCCCATGCCTTTGCGGCACTGAAAAGTCGTTTGGCTGCAACCAGCCATCTTTTGTGGTCTGGCCAAGCATGCCGATCACCCAAGGCATTGATGGTGCCAACCCAAAGGGTTACGTCATCTTCAAAGCCGCGAAACGGCGGTATTTTTACGCAAGCCGGCTGCTGGAAGTCACAGCGCCTCGTCTACGCCAGGTTGCTTGTCCAGCTTCCCGTGGAACTAGGGCCGGTGTCCACGGACAGTGTGGTCGTTGTAGAAGCGACAGCCGGTTCTACCACCAAGGAAGCTGGCACGGCATACCTTGTTGGCTGAGGAGTCGAAGTAGTGCCGGGCATGATAGTCTCGCCAAGGGAAGCGTGGACGGCGTTCCCAGGCAGGACAGGTCCATGACGAAGGGGCTGAAGCGCTGTCCCAATGTGAGGTGCAACCGCGAAACCACTGAGCGATGCAAAGGTGTTCGTCATAACCTCAAGTTGTTGAGTCAGCAGCGAGATGGCTCGCATGGCGTCGGACAAGCTGCCGGCTGAGCCGCCCGTAGAGCCAGGGGCGGAATCGACGTACCCTGAGGCGGCGGCAGCGGCCGCAGCACTCGGGCCAGCCGGACCAGTGGCCAAGGGAGCCTGAACGGCATCCGTTGAGCCAGAACTGGTGGCGTATGCGGCACTCACTGCAGCCGGAAGCATGGTCAGGGGAGCGTGAACAGCATCCCTAGCTGGCTGAGATGTCGATGATAACATGGGGCCGGGATAAAGGGCATGGGAAGCGTGGACGGCGTTCCCTGGCCGCAGCAGCAACGTACGACGGCGAGGATCCATGTCTAAGGCAGCGTGGACGGCATGCATTGGCGGATTGGACCTTGCCGTAGTCCCAGGTGCGGCATCGACGCGAAGGGAAGCGTTGACGGCGTTCCCTCGCCGGAAGGACGCTGGACGGCGAGATGCCGGAGGACGCAAGGCCTCCGCAGGACGGTGCTTAAGGCTGAAGCCCCTTAAGACTTGGCGTTCGCCGACTGCGCCATTGTAATGAACGGAGACACAGAGACAGCACCCGTTCCTGGGCCGGCTGTTCTATTCTCTCTCCGTCGTCTTTCTTTTCTTCTAGCGCCCGGCTTGCGAGCGCGCGCGGCCAAGTTCACTTCGCCTTGACAATATATATATATATATATATATATATATGCAAGCCTAATATACGATAGAGTGGCACAGCTTACCATAGAGTGGCACAGCTTACCAGAACAAATGGCACCACGCAACAGACTGCTGTGCCACAGGCATAACAAGCAGGCCCCCATGGCTAAGAAACTGAACGCAAGACCGCGCACAGACATCCTTCGCTGGTGAAACAGCTGCAAAATCAAAGACTGGGAAGGCTTAGGAGTGAGGATCAACGGCGAATATCTCAGCAACCTTCGGTTTGCAGATGTCATTGTCCTATTCAGCAACAATGAGGAGGAATTACCACAAATGATTGATGACATTCACCGAGAAAGTGTAAAAGTGGGGTTGAAGATTAACATACAGAAGACAAAGATAATGTTTAATATCCTTGCAAGATAACAAAAATTCAGGATCACCAGTCAGCCTCTAGAGTCTGTAAAGGGGTACGTTTATCTAGGTCAATTATTCACGGGGGACCCTGATCATAAGGTGGAAATTTGCAGAAGAATAAAATTGGGTTGGAGTGCATGCGGCAGACACAACCAAATGCTTACTGTGAGCTTGCCACTGTCGTTGAAAAGAAAAGTGTACAATCATTGCATTCTACCGGTGCTAACATATGGGGCAGAAACTTGTAGGTTAACAAAGAAGCTCGAGAACAAGTTAAGGACCACACAAAGAGCGATGGAACGAAAAATGTCAGTCCTAACGTGAAGAGACAGGAAGAGAGCGGTGTGGATCAGAGAACAAACGGGGATAGCCAATGTTCTAGTTCACATTAAAAGAAAAAAAATGGAGCTGGGCAGGCCACGTAATGCGTAGGATGGATAGCCGGTACACCATTAGAGTTACAGAATGGATACCAAGAGAAGGGAAGTACAGTCGAGGATGACAGAATACTAGGTGGAGTGATGAAGCTAGGAAATTTGCAGGGGCAAGTTAAAATCAGCTAGCGCAAGACAGGGGTAATTGGAGATCTTAGGGAGAGGCCTTCGTCCTGCAGTGGACACAAATATAAACTGATGATGATGATGATGCAGTCCTAATGGACATTGACTGCAAATGTTGTTGGAATGGCAAGGCCTATGCATGTACAATAGTTGTTGCAGATGCAAGCAAAAGATAAATAAATGACGTTTTGTTTTTCCTGTGGCAACCAATTGGTTCAGCATGAGGATGTCGACTTGAAAATTGTACTGTTTCATACTTGCCTAGAGGGCACATATGAGTGGCGTTCAAAAAACTCTAATACCGCCGGAATTACGGATTTGAGGCAACAGATAAAAAATGCACCACTAAAATAATTCTTTGTCTAGTGTTGCCTTTATGAGTATGCAAAAACACCTGCATACTGACCTCTAGCACTGTCATGCATGGGCTCCATGGTAACTAAGTGTAGTCACTGTTCAGCCAACTATAATTGGAGAATATGCCCCGAAATAATTGTGTGCGACATTGGAAGGTAATATAACAAGGTGAAATTATAGCCTGAGCACACAGCTGTGTCACGTGGTGAGGTGACCAAAATATATGAATATTTAGAAGGGAATGAACAGCACTACTGTCTGAACGAAGTGAAGGCGACGGACACAGCGGCGTATTCACTTTGTCCTGTCTGTAGCACCATTCGATTCCCCTCTAAACATGCACCAACCAGCCCAGTTCAGAACGCTCCCGCAGTTCATCTGAATACCTCAGTTTGTCGAGAAAGATTAAGTGATGACATGCTAGCATTTATGGGGGTTATTCTGCGAGTTTTGTATGTTTGGAACCTGTGCCATAAGGATTCTGCATTGCTCAAAACTTGATGTACAACTGCACAAAACAGCATCAATAGCTACGTTGCTCCCCCATCTTGTGTCGAGGGTCTGTGCGTGTTTCCTAAGAAAGTCCTTGAGTCGTCGTCCCGTTTGTCCTACATAATTGCTGCTGCAGGGCAGTAAGATGTATACAGCACCAACTGCACTTCCTATGAACTCCAGCGAATCCTGCTTGATGCAAAATTACCGTCTTGGCCGGGTCCAGTTGACATTTTCGAACATGCCCAGATTGTTTGGCCCTGAATACAAAAATGTAGTTCCAACTCTCCCCGGCAATTTGCTTGAATTGACGGCTTCCATTGTGTACGTACTATATAGGTACTATATAGCAGTGGTAGGCCTTGACTTCCTCGAAGTTCTCCGACATGAGACGTCACCTATGTTCAACTCTGTTGAATGCTTCGTGGCAACGCATGCCAAAATGTAGTGAGAACAAACAGTTCGTACGTGGGTCTGGAAGCTCCCCTCCACCTCGTGGTGGTATCGAATGTTACGAGTGCTCTCTTGTGTTCCTGTAGCAACAACGTGTTTCAGTGTTCAAGTGCGCTAATAGGAAAGGCCAAACACCTTTGAGTATGTGGCATGGCTCTAGCGTGATGCTCACCACAGAAAATCTTCAAGCGAGATATGGGAGCTTGCCTTCCAGTAGTTTTACTTCCATGAACACTCTGGAGGAGATATGAACAACTGTGGAGCAGATATTAAAAATGGTTCCACCCCTTCAGTAGCCATGCTTGGCAACTTCTCACCGACAAGAACCTTGCCAACTAACCGTAAAACACTAGCTACTGTGGGCACCAGTGTAGTAAAGTTATTCTGCTTCATTGGCAACTTTCTTCTCTATATAAGGTGAAGTAAGGCTACTAAATGGGTAGAGTGATTTTTCTTCTCTATAGTGCTAGATGAGTTCATGTACTAACACTTAGAGCACTGCACGGGCCGAGTTTTTCAGCCCGGGCCCGGCTCGGGCCCGTTTTTACGTTGGGCGGCCCGCCCGAGCCCGATCAAAACTTTTATGGCGAGACCCGGGCCCGGCCCGGGCCCGGAAATGATCTACGTTACCCGCCCGGCCCGGCCCACCACCCCTTTACCTTAGGCCCGAGCCCGGCCCGAACCCGGCCCGAGACCGAAAAATAATGTTTTTCAGAGTTAAGACGCCCGAGAATAACTCGCTGCACATTACATGCACACCACCAGAAAGCCCGAGCCAAGCCCGGGCCCGCGTCAAAAAACCCGAGCCCGGCCCGGGCCCGGGTCAAAAAGCACACGCCGTGCCCGAGTCCGGCCCGAGCCCGCGAAAAAACTGTTCTACCCGGCCCGGCCCGGCCCACGGGCCAGGCCGGGCTCGGGCTTGTACTACCACTAGACAGTGATCTTCCATTTCTGTACCGCAGGGTTTTCTTTGGTGAGTGTTATGTGTGCTGGGAGCTATACCCAATGTTTGAAGGAGGATATTCTTCCTTCCGCGTCAGCACAATCTTCGGCTGGATGAGAGCTTCTGAACCCAGAACTAACATTTGCTTGCAGTCGGGTGGCCACTGTTATATTATATTCACAAGGTCAGCCGTAGTGTCATAGACTGTTGGGAGAGCTGGAATTTTCCTTTTAGTTTTCACGTCGAGCAATCGGGTTAAATTGGGCGAAAGGGTGAGTCGGACCAACTGTTGACGCGAAGTGTAACAAGAGGCACAACAGCAGTTCATCAAATGTGCGGTTGTTCTTTTCGACATCCCGCTGCCCTGCAGCTGCAACTACGCAGGATAAAGAAGCCATAGACCCTTTCGCTGTTTGCAAACATACGCCCTTGACGGCTTCCGGTTTGGCTCAGTGACGTAGTCCACTAAATATAGCAAGCAAGAAAGGCAATGGCGGTGATATAGATTAGCAGGGGTGCGCTTTGTGATCCGGCACAATAGACTGATAAGGCCCGTGACCGGAAGTTTCTTGGGTGCCTTCTCCAGTTTTTTCGTGCTGTCCCCAAGTAGTCGCATAGGTACACTGTTGTAGAACTTGCAATTATGAGATACACGCTTTGGAATATAATCAGAAACTGTGCCATACGAATGACATATTTCATTAGACGTGTTGGTGCAAAATAAAGTGGCTGTGCAGTCTGGTAGGGCTTCAAATGGGCTTGTTTATAGCAATTACTATGTCGCTTTCAAAGCTTTGAGATACAGCGATTCAAGCTATGTCTGTGAAAACGGTGCATCATATTTCAAGGAAATGTTACAACGCTCATAGGAAATAGCTTGGTATTATGTGAGAGGTTGTAGAAACTTCCTTTTGACTTGCTTTCTACATGATACTACAGCATTTTATAAAGATGCTTTTTTAGCTTCGGCGTCTGTAGTGTTCATGTCTCATAGTACATCAACAGCAGTAGCATTGATTAAAGAGAGGATATCTAGAATGTGTCCCGTACATCTTGAAACGCTTCTGATTGAAATAGTGCTGCAAGTTTGAATTACACAGGCTCCGGCCCTCCGGCACCTTCCCCCAGGTTGCAGGTTTCAGACATAAAGCAAGCAGAGATCACCGACATAGCGGAAACGATCACGCTGCCTACCCACTCAGCGACCAACATCATAATTCAATCCGACAGCCAGGATTCATGCAAAGTGTTCCACACGAATGCGACGCCCTGCCACATCTTCCTCGAGTTGCAAACGTATCTGCACAAACTTCTAAACATCAGCATCTCAGTCGAGTGGCTACCTGGCGACAAGAGAATTAAAAGGAACAATAGAGCTCGCGACCTCTTCCGAGTTGAAGTCAATCTGGGGCCTCCTGCCCTATGGCCTGCGGGCAGTCGTAGCACGAAGACGATCCGGAAGTCAAACCGCAAAAAACCGACTCGTCTACGCAACCTTCCAGAAGCGGCAACCTTGTTACCTTCCCCGTTCGAAATCTTTAGCAGAGCAGACGCCACACTTTTCCGCAGACCACAAACGTCCTCTTTTACCACGGCTCGCATTATACCCCATATACAAGGCCTTCCTAGGAGGTCCCGCTCTTTTCACTGGCTGTCCCCTATTCGGCTGAAACACATGACGAACATGGTGGGGCCTTCTGGTGCAGCTCATAAGAAAAACTCTTGATCTTGAAGACTCCACTAATATATATATATTATATATATATTCTTCGTACGTAGAGCAAAATAAATGTTTACTTCCTCCCGCGCACATGCCAACCATGCGCCGTCGATAGGGAATGCACAACTGACCCAATATTGCGGAGGGAATTGGTGTGGTCCACCACACATGCAGTGCAAAGAAAATGCGGTGTAGTGATGGATGGATGAATGCTAGGATCGTCGCCTTTGGAACGGGGCGGTGGGTAGCGCCACCATTCAAGTTGTTATATTGTTTAATGTCCTACCTGTCACCAGAAAGAAAAAAAATCACATCATCTCACCCTACGGGCAACCACGGTGGGATACGAAAGCATCGCGGAGGGTGCGCATCGAGTTTCCGTTTCGTTTCACTTGGCAACACAACCCAATGAAAGTTACAGTGAGAGAATGTATTGAAAAGTGAGGAGACGTTTGTACAGGGTTGTTGCATCTGTATTTAGAGATCGTACGTGATTCCTAGCGTCGGTGCGCGCGGTATCTTGAAGACGATCCCGAAGTTCGGGGTCCGCTTGCCGACGCTGACGTTTACGTTCGGCTTTCCGAGCCTTCCTCTGCTCCGCGGCGGTGGCGCTGCCGCTGCAACTAGCACCGACGTTGACCTTGTTCATGGCGTTTCGCACATCGTTGCACAGAGAGAGAATGACGGAAGCACTGCGAACGCGCTCTTTATACTGCACCGCGACACTTGCGCCGCCTACCGGGGTGCAACACTCCAATTGCTAGTAGGTACAGCGTTTGACAGCTGGCGCCACGCTGCGCCGCTCGCGCGTACCGCGTTTCTAGGTGGTTTCTTTCGCCGAGGGCGCTCGAACGCAATCATATGGTTCGTATGAATGCTACCCTTGGAAGCGTGGCTGTATGGCAGAGCACTGATAATGAAGTATTGAAGAGTGTAAACGGATATAGACCGATATCATTATGTAACGTCGATTATAAAATATTTGCAAAAGTACTTACAAATAGGTTGCAGACAGTCATTGCTAAATTAGTTGGTGACCATCAAACATGTGGAATTCGAGGACGCTCTATACAAACAAATATTCATATCGCACGTTCAGTCCTTGACTGCTTAGAAGGTAGCATGGATCAAGTAGCTCTTCTTCAGATTGACCTCGCCAAAGCCTTTGATAAGGTTCAGCACAATTTTTTGTTCCGATTACTACGACATCTGCAGTTGGTGATGAATTATATAATGGTATATCACTTTTTTTATAAAGAGTGCAGTACAAAGTTAATTGTGAACCATACCCTCTCAGGTGTAATACAGGTACAGTCATCCGTCCGTCAAAGTTGTCCGCTCTCGCCTTTACTTTTCGCAATATACTTGGAACCTCTTTGCTTAAGCGTGCTTTATAAATCAAGCATTAAGGGATACAGGTATGCAGATGAAGAAATTAAGTTCTAGCTTATGCGGATGACATTGCCTTCTTTTGCATTGATAAGCCCAGTATTACTGAGACAATAAACACTACCTTGCGTTTCTGTGAAATGGCAGGATCTAGTAAAAAGTAGGGAATAAAAGTAGGGGATTTTGGCTAGGCAAGTGGGCTCTAACTCCCTCTGTGTTCTCGAATATTCATTGGAATCAGTCTTCGCTGCGATATCTTGGTGTGCCTCTCGATAACTTCCGTAATAGTAGACCTCATTGGACATCCGCGATAACCACAATCCGTCGAAAGGTGACAACCTGGCTGGGACGCGACTTCTCCATTTTCGCAAGAGCTAAGGCGTGCAATATATTCCTTGCTTCTAAGCTTCTTTATGTTCTGCAGGTCTTGCACTGCTCTCGCATCCATGTTCAGGCATTCCACAGAATATTTGCATGTTTTATTTGGCAGTCATCATGGGAAGCCATGAGAAGGGATAATCTTTTTCTTCCTCTTGAGAAGGGAGGTCTTAGTCTTGTGCATTTGTTTGTGAGACAATTGGTCATGCGATTATTTTACCTTAAAAATGTCCGTCATCCTTTCCTCCTTGCAGTTAATAGAACACGTCTTGCTTCACACCTCCCTTTTCTTTTTGTCACGACCAACTCTGCTCAAGAACTGCCGTTATGGGGATTCCTAAAAGAACTCGTGGATACTATCTCATTTTTAAAAGCCAGATTCACGTTAGAATATTTATTTAGCGTTGATCGAACATCGCTAAATATAGCACTTGTAAATAACCTTTTCCCTGCACCTATGTATCGAAAGCCATATCTGTCTCTATTTGGTCAAGATGTTCTTTGCCGTGTTCGTCGAATGTGGTTAACGCCAGCAGCGAAAACATTTTTCTTTAAGCTGCACACTTCCACCCTGCCAGTTAAAACATGGCTTCATGAGAAAGGATTATATGTACCGTGGAATACAAATTGTAGACTGTGCAGCCAACCTGAGACAATGGAACATTGCTTTATTCTTTGTCGTGATGCATTTTATTTTTGGGACATTTTACAAAGAACTATCAAAAAGAATTTCCTCTAACACTTTACGGTATCCGGTTCCTTCCTTTCAAAAAGACAATCAGTAATGCACCATATGATTTGTTTATGTTATTAGGACTGTATTCATTATGGAGAAGCCGAATGATCGAGACATGCCGAGCCACCCCGCTCGATAAGGTCTGTCTTTCGAGAAGTTGCTGCTCAAGTGCGGAGTGTGGTTGCAACCTTTGACCCCGTTCCTGAATGGATTTCGTATCTGGACGCTTGTGTTTGTTTACCCGACTTTTGAACTTTCATTGAACTGCCTGGCGTGTGTGAATTTGTTTTTCATGTATGTATGTATGTAACACAACTAATTTTCGCATATAGCTACTAATATTTCCATGCAATACACAAAAAAGTGGCTGTATGGCTGAGTGGTTACGGCGCTCGCTTCCGTATCATGCGTACGCAGGTTCGAATCCAGCCTTGGCTGGATTTTTTTCTTAATATCACGCTTTTCCTTTTTTTCCTGTCTGTTTGCCAGCGCGGTCGTTTGAACCCCGGTGCCACGGCGGCAGCCGTGGTGCCGGGCGCCGACGCTAAGCGGCGGTCGTTGGGGTGTTGCCGAGCGCAGCGTAGCAACACCCCAAATAAAAAAAATACTGCTCCAGTCAGGTAGACTGCTCCCTCCCTGATAGTGAGATTATATTTGGATCATCAAAACAGTGATGCGTTTATAATACCACCGATCCCAACAGCAGGCTAGTCACCACCAGCCCAGCGTTTTCTCCGTCAACGCCTTCCTCCGTTCGAACGGCGGCGGCTAGAAACATGGTACGCGCGAGCGGCGCAGCGTGGTGCCAGCGGTCGAGCGCTGTATCAACTAGCAATTGGAAATACGCTACCAGGGTACCCTTAGAGAGAGGGAGAGAGAGAGTTATATGCAATGATTTGCTGCGGCGCACCTGTGGCGGAGAGGGGCAGAGGGGAGGAGGAGAGCACACACCTGCGTAGGAGAGGAGAAAGAGGGAGAGTTGCGCATGCACAGTATGGGTGCGGACGTCCGCAGAACGGACACTGCCGCGAGCATAAGATGCTCTCGCATCTAAAACACGAAAAATTTCCGTCTCCAAACTATCTGAACCGCTATTGGGAACTTTGTTTTTGTGCGCCTCCGTTGTTTGTCGTTTTCCTACTTCCATCAATCTTTGCTGTTATTTTGACAGCGAAGCTGTCTATGGCTAGGTTCCGGCGGATCGTGTCCGCGGACAAAACACGTAAAACAAAAATTAGAAAAAGTGGGCCGATCCTGATGATTGTGCAGAAAGGGTCCAATCTCAATGGAACACACCCCTGTCATGTGGGCTGATTTTGGTGAAAGTGCAGAAAGGGTTCAAGCTCAATGGCACATACCCCTGTGGGCTAGGCCTGTAACGCGCCGTTGAACTACCCTTGTCACACGTTGGTGCCAAAGAGACAAAAACAAGACACCGGAGTGATGAATGATGTTGCCGTAATGCTAGTCTATGACGATGCGTGTCGAAATGGCACTCAGAAAACGTAATAGTCTACTAACGAATCGCTGTGTCTCATCCTTTATTGAGATAGCCATTTCACTAGTGACGTGATCAGCTGCTATTGAACTCGGAATAGGTAAGATCCGTGTCGCTCGCTCCGAAGAGGAAGAGCGCGCCTTCAAGGAGCTCCGGCGCGTTCAACAGCCCGAATGGATGCGAAAGCGACGAGAAGCCGAACGCGCAGTGGCCCAACTTGCTGCGGCCGTTATAAAAATAATTCAATATAATTTTTAATACTGCCTTGGGAGCACTGCTTTGAATGGCAAATTGAGAGGCCCATTTTGTTACACCTCATTTTACAGCGAAGCTGTATATGACTAGGGTCCCGGGAATTCTTCGTCTCTGTCGACAGGAAACTCCCCCATTGGCCGCTAGCGGATGGCGCGCCCCGTGCGCCGCCAGGATAATTGCAGCACCACCAAATGGCGCTCGCCTACACGCATCCGCGGTAGCGGCGGCGCCGGCCATGCGGAGAAAAGAAAAAAAATAACCAGAAAGCTTGCTTGGCGCGTCCGTGGCATATGGCGCGTTCAACAGTGCGAAGCACGTAGCGTTTTCCGAAAGCATTTCCCGGTAAGGATTACGGTTGCATAAGCTGCAGTTAGCGGGAAGCGGCAACTTTAGCATGCGAAGCAGGGAGTGATGTCATTACAGTTTCGACCTCGATATATACGTGTAAAAGAAGATATGTAAAAGAAGAACCCGCCTAGCAAATGATTTCATTTGTGTTGTGAAAGCACTATGGAAATACCACGTATAGTTATGACTCCCTAAGAGCAGCGTGAACACAATGAGCGGTGACGGGAACAGCAACGCCATCCTGCACAACGGCGTCGTGCTCAGGCTAGGAAGGACGCAGCGGTTACTGCCCAAAGCATGCCACGCCCAGATAGGCCACCCGAAGGGCAGCGCGAATACGATGAGCGACGAAATGAACAACAACGTTAATATGCACAACGACGTCATGCTCAGGCTCGGCAGGACCCAGTTCTAGACGAAGTCTCATTTGTATATCGGATCAGGTGATACCACAGCTTCGCTGGCAAACCGTCTTCACAGCATGGATTGTAGACCATTTTTTAATCTTAAAAATCGAACCTAATTCTGGATATTCATCATCAATGTCGACTGTAAATTAGGTCAATATTGGAACCGAGCGTACCGGGAGCGAGGAGAAGGCAGCTATGATATCAAGGCGTTGTGATATGAGGATATGAGACGTTAACGCCCCGTGACGAAAAGCGCGACAAAGTTTAAAACTGAACGTCTCGACGCAGGTACTGACACGATTCGCTTTGCCTGCACGTGTGTGTGGTCGTCTGGTGTGTCAGGATACGCCGAGACATGGCCATTATTCAAAATTCGTGCCTCACTTGTGTACGAAGCGTCGCCGTCTAACGTAGCAGGGGACGCACTCAGTTTCAATATTGCCTCTATTGAACTTTGAAATTGATTAATGAATGTGTCGAATTAGGTGCCATCTTGAAGATTTTTCGTAGATGGGGGTGCATTAAAATTCGACTGCCTCCAAAGTCGCCAGTAAAACAACTGCACTGAATGCCCTAAAAAACTACTTATTGGATATCTTGTTATTTGGCCTTCTGAAGCTCACGTTATAGCGGCAAAGTACGAGTATGTCCGCCTCGGCTAAAAACTGCTTTGAAATAATGCCACTTTTAACTGCTTTATAAAAAATCTGTATGTTGTATATACATGGTGTTTCAGCGAACACTTTCAAAAATTCTTAAACGTTGCCTGTGGCAGCTAGCACAATTCTAGTTCATGAGCTGGTCTACTCGAAGAGGCGGACATTACTTGCACAAAAAACTGAAATGCATAATCGACGAATTAACAGAAATTCACTAATTAAGTTTTTAACTAATTACCTGATGGCCCATATTGCAATTTACAAATTGTAGCCGTGGAGTTCGCAAGGCGGATTCACTTGAAACGAATTCTCGGGATGACACCAGTTTCGAGATATTAATTCCCGAACTTTGCGGAGGAAATGCATTGGCGTTCCAGTTAAGTTCTTAAGAAAACGTCGCTTTATGCATTGAAGCACAAAATTAACTGGAACGCCAATGCATTTCTCCGCAAAGTTCGGGAATTAATATCTCGAAACTGGTGTCATCCTGAGAATTAATTCTAAGTGGATCCGCCTTGCGAACTCTACGGCTACAATTTGTAAATTGCAATATGGGCCATCAGGTAATTAGTTAAAAACTTAATTAGTGAATTTTTGTTAATTCGTTGGTTATCCATTTGAGTTTTTTTTTTTTGTGAAAATAATGTCCGCCTCTTCGAGTAGACCACCTCATTAACTAGAATTGGGCTATCTGCCACAGGCAACCTTAAATAAATTTTGAAAGTGTTCGCTGAAACACCCTGTATATTGCCACCTAGCGTTTTGGGGAGAAAGCGCATGGAGAAGACGAGCAAGTAGAGGATCCGACTGAACGGTTCTGAGTCAGGACAAAACCACCTTGGCATGTGGTTCACCATTTCGTCCAACCGCGCGCGACAGAACAGTTTGGCGGACTTTAGACGACGAAACGAAGCAAGACTAAAATTCCTTTAAAAGGTCGTGAAGGGAGGCCTTCCTGTCGTACGAAAGCTTCGAATTGACGTCGATGCGGTCGAGAAAATTGTCATCAGCATTAATTTCCTTGGATGCGAAGCACTCTGCGACGTCGGCGACAGGATCTGCATAGGCGGCGGTAATGCCGCGGAAAAGATGTCGGTGTTCGTAGTTGAAATTTGTGAGGAGTATTTGCGACCACCCGTCACGAACGCGAACCAGGCTTCGGGCAGCGCAAACACATTGAATCAGAAAAAGAGAGACGCTGTTTTCGTCGACAGCGTCCCCGTCTCGGAGGCTCTCGCACGTGACTTCAACTGGAACAGTCGCTCGTGGCGGCAATGTCACGCTGTCGTCAGCAACACACAGCGCAGGTTTACGACAGCTCTCAGCATCTTGCTCTGTGGCATGTAGTGTCGAGAAGGTCACGCTGCGCTCACGAAAATTTATAATTGCGCCGTGCTCGCGAAGAAAGTCCATACTGAGGATGAATTGATGCGAACAGTGTTGGAGGACGAGGCAGGTGACTCCAAATGTCGACGTACAAATATTAACTCTTGCAGTACAGCAGCCCAGCGGAATAACGTGACCTCCAGCTGTGCGAATGCGCGTTCCATTCCATGGGGTCATAACTTTTTTTTAAGAATTGTTGCCGATTTCCCCCTAATAATTGAATAATCTGCACCTGTGTCCAGCAGTGCGCTCACCTGTAGACCCTCTATCAGCACAGGTATCTCAAGCGAGACTCGGTCACCAAGTTCAGATGGGGTAACCGGCGATTCTTTGCCACTGCACTCATACGACGATGCGACCGATGTGTTATCTTCCTTAAGCGTAGAACTTGCCCTTTTCAGTGAATCTGCGACATTCCGTACAAGCGTCGATGGGAGGTCTTCTGCACTTTGAGTCCCAGCGGCCTCGCTCGCGAAGGCCGCTGCCCTCAGTTTTCCCGATGGTGGCTTGGCGAGCGTCCATGTGCCGTCGCCCCGAAACGTGGACGAATGGGTGAGGGACGCTGGCACAGGGACGCTCGCTGAAGAACTTTCTCCATTGTCACAGCTTCAGTGAGGAACTCGGCCACACTTTTTGGAGGGCTTCGCACCAGACCAGCAAAAAGTTGCTCCTTCACACCTTGCATCAAGCGGCGTAACTTTTTTGTCTTATGGCATAGCAGGATCCGCTCGTTTGAAAAGTCGAGTCATATCCTCGACGTACATGGTGACGATCTCATTTGGCATCTGAAGGCGGGATTGTAGCTCACGCTCAGCAAGTTCGCGGCGGTCGGTGTTCCTGTAGCACTTCAGAAGGTGATGTCGGAATTCACGCCAGGATGTTAACACGTCTTCTCTATTTTGGAACCACGTGCGGGCGGCGACCTTTAAGCTGAAGTACACGCACCGGAGTTTTGTGGCATCGTACCAGCAGTTGAGAGAAACGACGCGTTCAAATTCACTCAGTCAGTCATCCACGTCCTCATATAAAGCTCCGTGAAAGGCAGGGGGCGACAGCGGCATCGGAGTAGGATACGTCGGAACTTCCTTGGTGGTTTGAGACGACGTCATAACAGGCTGTTCTGGTGTCTCTTAAGGCAAGCCTCGTTGTCGACGGCATGCTCTATGAGCAGGGATGTTCACGGGCGTAGGACTCGTGTTCCTGCTGCCAGACGGGGCCTTGTGCGTGGGATGAGTCGTCGTCGTCGTACCCAGCACCTCCATCAGTTTTGTCGCGCTCGGTTGGAAGACAAGGTGAACAAGATGACAAGGTAGTTTTGTCCTGGCTCTGAACCGTTCAGTCGGATCCTCTGCTTTCTCGTCTTCTCCGTCCGCTTTGCGCCCAAAACGCTAGGAGGCAATATTGTTATGGAGGGGAAGCGTAAAGCATAACCGTATATACAGCTATTTGTATGTAAACGGTTGAAAGTAAATTGAGTTGACCAACCAAGAGAACCTCAACAGTGAAATTGTAACTAGAGAAATGCCTCGCCATCCCGGCGCTGTCAAGTGGATCGCCAGCGAAGCTCTGGAAAACCGCACTACAACTGCTGAGGGGGGTGTTCTTTATAAATACGAAATCATTGTATGGGCAATGAAGCGAAAAAATGTCACAGTTTCGCCCTAAGGGCGAAGCAATGAATGCGATAGCAACACAGCAATGTCATACGAAGTAAGGTGAGCGGCTTTGGTAGCAACAACACGCAGAACTGTTGTCGACGCCATCGGCGTTTTGCCCGCGTTAGCTCAAAATGCGTGCGGCGTTGGTGACTGTTGCTGGAGCCTCTGATATAAATAGGCACTTGGTGCCGCAGCTAAACGTCGCCTCCCTTCCCTCCCCCTCCCCCACGGCCTCTCGCGCGTCTGAAGAAGGCGCGTTTGCTCTACATATATGGTGATTGTAAAGGAGAAAAGAGACGCCTACTTCTGCAGCCCTTAAGCGAGCACGGCGCAGAACGCGCGTTTGTTCTCCGCCGTGCGTTCACTCCCCGTGAAAGACGCGCCCCTCGCGCCCTTTCACTCGCACATACAGCGTTCGGCGCGCGGCGACGATTTCATCTCCAAATGACGTCATACGGAACCTCACGGCGACGGCGACGGCGATGGCAGAAATCTGCTTTTGAGTGTCCATATAATTGCTATCGCAATAAAATCTGGTGTTAACATCCGTTAGTACCAAAACCCAGGTGGCCAAGTGGTGGCGTCACGTTTGGCTTGATGACGAAACGTGATTACGTCATCACCTCAAACGTTGCGTGATGACGTCATCACACCAAAAGTCGCGTGATGACATCATCGCGTTAAACGTTACGTTAGGTGATAACAGCATTATCACGATATTGCCTGATGACGTCATAACGTCTAGCGTGACGTGATGAACGCGCTGCACGCACAAAAATGTGGGCCGATCCCGGAGTCAGTGTAATAAAGCGGGAAGCGCAGTGTGTTCTTCCAGCTTCTTTCACGTGATGACATCATTTTCAAGTGATGATGTCACCTGAAGACGACAGGTGATGCATCTTGTAGGAGCTGCACACACTGCGCTTCCCGCTTCATTGCACTGACTCCGGGATCGGCCCACATTTTAGGGGCGAAGCTCCTTAGGGTGTGGGTCTGTCCCTCCTCTGTTGTATGCGGTAGTAGTATTAGTAGTAGTCGTCGTCGTCGTAGTAGGTAGCCACGTCTACTATTATGAAAAAAACACCGCATATCCACGGGGTGAATGACGATGAGTGGGCGAAGCTCCGGAGGGAATCATCGGTAAACCGTGAATCTTCCGTGTAATTCGCCCAGTCTCGCCGCACTAAATCGAACGATTGACTTCCACCAATGACACGCGCCATAAGTGACGTCATTCCTATTTTATAACAGCGCCCTTCATTATAATTGCACCATCTCCCGCTTAAGGGGACGCTAGCACAAACGCGTTAGAAACGTGCAGTACTCTCTAGTAAGGGGGAGAGGCCACAGCGTCTTACTGCTTCCCCGGGAAAATCAGTGATATTATTTTGAAGGTAGAGAGCCGTAAGGCGCGAGAAAGGTACAATCTGGCATGGCTGACCCGCAGGCGCGAGAATGTCTGTCCGATGCACCGCGCCTGTGCGCGGAGAATAGGTTACGCCAACGAGGAATTTACCACGTTTGATCTAATTGGTAGTGCGGTCGGTTCGATCGCGATCGAAATTTTCCGTGTGACGATTATAACCTCTTGCTTTGTGATTGTGATTTTAAACAATTTCAGGAAAGAAAGATATTGTTGAATCAAAGGTAAACAGAGCTTTTACAAGCAAGAAAGAACAAGAATTTTGTGCAGTTGTATTGCGCATGTCTGTCTGATCATTGAAGCTAACACGAATTGTCATATTTTTACAGACCTCCTTGCTGTTGCAACTCTGAGGATAATTGCTTCAAGTGTGAAGGAAGAGACAGCAGTGCCAGCACTATTTGTGCATGAGGACATAAGTTTCTTCACACATTTATTAATGAAATCGGTTCTAGACAATGCCGTAATTCCCCAAATGGCTTCAATCGTGCAAACCGTTTGGCTACTGTATAAAGATTCACATGTGTGTTTTTTAATGTGAACTGAGGTACTACTTAATTTCACCAGCTATTTATTAATTGTTTTATTCCTGTTACCCCTAAAGGCCCTCACGGGGAGGGTATTACGTAGGGGGGGGGGCGATACAATCAATAATATACGCTGTACATATTAGGAAGAACAACAATACATGTAGCAATATTAAAAACAGCAATTAAATCATAAATCAGTATACAAAAGGTAAGGATGAACAAACGAACATTCTTGAACTGCTCTTGCACTCAATGTGAGGAGTATCTATGCTGCAAAAATGACCTTGCTTGGATTACACAGGTTATTGGAATAATGCTGGGTTGTATTAAGCTTCTCTGCAGCCTAAATTGTTTGCCGTTAAGGCTGCATAACTACATTATACTTGCTTGCTTAAGCATAGCAACCCCTTTATATTGTGCTTACACAAAAGCATGAATGTTCTTTCATGATCAGTAAGCTTTCTTTGTTGTCATTGCAGGACGAGAGGGTTCCGCTCACCCCCTGTGTGGTGTATTCTGGCCACAACCTGGAACAGGCAGAGTTTCTCCACCTCTGTGTCGACAAGGAGCGGCTGTTCATGGTCAAAATAGCGGAGGAAGGGGTCGTCGCAATCATGAGTGGATTTTTAGTATTGAACATACTATATGGGCATAAATCCTTCAACACCAGTGCAGTACTGGAACGATTGTTTTTTTTTTTCGTCTGAATGCAACAACGCCAAGTGTGGTTGTTACAAAGTTTGTGAACAGAGTTGTGCAGACAATGCAACGCTGAGGTTCATGTACATTAACTAATGAATGCTAGCCTGACAGTTTTGTGCAAACAGCTGGAGCAATAGATTGTGCAATTTTAATGTAACATTTTCTTTCTTTTTGATCACCATAATAGTTTGATCCGGTAACTTTTTCCGCTGCTTCTGAGCCGACCACATTATCTATAGATTGCACTTTTTTGTTTATATGACTTGGCAGCAATGTAATAGTGCCCAGGTGTATTCAGTGAAAAAGAAACATGGTGTACTGTAGTCTGCACGGATTTATCAAAAACGTTGCTAGGTGTTGCTATGTACTGAAAAGAAGAGTACAATACGTCTCGTTCTTATTAGGTCTGCCTTAACAATAATGTGTGAAACAATTCTCAGCAGTCTTGTACAAAGAATATGGCTCGCTTGCTTTTCCTAAACATAGTTTGTTTATGAAACTTATTTGCCAGCCAGGAGCCAGGGAACAATATCCCAGCTTAAAAGTACTGCATGGTACAACTGTAACGTTTGTATTCACTTATAGTTCACATGAACACTGGCAGCCAGTGTTTAACTTTTCGTAACGTGCTGCTTGGTTAATATTTTATATTTTGCGCATGTGTAGCATAGTGCAACCTGCCCAATACAAGTGAAAGATTTAATGGTTTGACTATCCTTTTATGAACAAAGTTTTATGTTTATTGTGTATAATGTTATTTAGCAGCTGAGAGCTGACATACTAGTCTAAACGCAACAGAATATCCAGTTTTTACGAGGTTTTACAAGGTTTTCACAAGTTTTGGGTTAAAATATTGCGTAGAACAATTATCAGGCTTAAGTGCTGTTACATTATCATGAATACCGGCAGCCTTTGCTTAACTTTTATGAATCTGCTGGCATGCTGCAGTATCTTTAACTCGTTTATTTTTTGTACATGTGCTGCCAAGGGCCTCATTCGAGTGAAAGCTAGTCTCTTTACATACTATATATACTGGTGTTTCTACAAAGAATTTACGAATATTTAAAAATAGCCGTTCTGAAGTATAAGCATGGCTCTTTAGAAGACACGCGGTCAGCAGTGCCGACTATGGGTGGATGGGGGAAATGTGGTAATTAGTTGCTAATTAACAAAAATCAAATATATTTTACATTTAGTTTCAGCGGAACCATTGTAACTGGGAAATTAAAGCAAGCTCTCTGCACAAGACATGTCAACTTTTGGACCTGGAAAACTGCGATTACCTGTGGCATGATGAATTTTGGCTGTAAGAGCATGCGAAACTGAAACTGGGATGCTGCTGAAACTCAAGGCAACATTCTGCTTACGTCGCCCAGGAGCGGGCAACCAGCGTGCTGCACGGAGCCCCATTGCTGCCCACTGTTTGGTGATGTGAGCAGAACGTCACCTCGAGGGGCGCGTCTTTGTGCTCACTGCAGCCTCGGGTACAGTTTTGCTTGCTGTGATAGCCTAAGTTCATCGTGCCCCAGTTGTGCGGGCAATTGCATTTTTTTACAGATTCTAAAGTCTATATGTCTTGTGCAGAGAGCTTGTTTCAATTTCCCAATTACAGTGAGTCCACTCAAACTAAAAGTAAAATGTATTTAATTTTGTTAATTAGCAACTAATTTCCATGTATCACCCGTCACCTCATGGTCGACATTGCTGATGGCAAGTCTCCAAAGGAACCGTTGTTTTATTTCAGAACGGCTCTTTTTACCTATCAGCAAAAGTCTTTGTAGAAACTCCCTTATAGACTTGTGTGATATTACTGTGGAGCAAATCTTATTGTGTACTCAGGTGAAACATGCACAGATGATGAAGAGCAGATATATACGTGGTGTTACCTCTGTTAATGTACTATAGTTTTTGAGTGTGAAGGCCACCACACATTTTTTTTGCAAATGGCTGCTGTGCTTTTACTGACTCATACTCAGTTTTTGCGTATATTATACCACACATATACTGTGATCCATGTGAATTATTATGATCACTTGCAAACTATACTGTTAACTGCAGTGATACTTTAAAAATGACGTTTGTAATTTATTGTTCCTTGTATGAAGTACGATAAAGTTTATTCACATTTAGCTTTCAAATCGTAGCATATAGGTCTCATATATGCTTCACCATTTAGTAATGCTTTGCATTTTTGTACAAATGCAGCAGTGACTTCTTTTCGATGCTCATGGAGTGAAGCAGAATACATATTGGCCACAGATCTAAGAAATGCTAAATGTGATGCTTTGTGTGTGTATAGTGCATGTGTACGTAACTTGTGTTTGAGTTGTATAACTTAAACCAGATTTTAAAAACAGGGATACACCTCAGATTACTGAGACCATGATGCATATTGTTGAACTCCTTCATGAGACAACATGCACTTTTCAAAGCATGACTCATGCATGAATAATATTTTAAATTTCCACATGCATATATACATATATATTGTTTCACTATTATTTAACTTCAAAAAACATTTAAGTTCAGGCAACTGTAAGCAATATGCCATGGGTCTCATTCATCTTCAAAATGTTCCACGTTAAAGCTATTTGACACCTGCTACAGGGGCTGTACACCCATCTGGCACCCTTCACAGTGGGTGTTAAATAAGGAAAAATAAATGAAGGGTGTAAGTGTTTGAATGAATGGTGTTTTCACAACACCCTACAGTTTCTTTACATAGGCACCCTTGTTGTAGGGTGTGCAAAAAAGGCACCTTATAAAATAGGTGGCAACTTACACCCTTAGGGTGTCGTCTCTGCGACAAGCCTATTTACACCCTTCTGGTGTAAAGACTTTTACTGTGTACGCAGCCGTCTACACATGCCGGAACGTGCACCGCGTTTGCCGACGCCATCACATGACTGCTGAGAGAGTATAACCCCCGTATTCATAAACGCTCCTCGACTTGAACTTGACTTGCCACCGCCTTCAACGCGTTTAGAACGCGCTACCCAAGGCGGTGGCAAGTCAAGTTCAAGTCGAGGAGCGTTTATGAATACGGGGGTAAGGCGGAGAGGCCACAGCGTCTTACACCCGCTTCTTACACGGGCCGTAACGCGCTAGCACAAACGCGTTAGAAACGCGCAGTTTCGTTAATGTTGGGTATTTATTGTCATCGTGGTGCGTGGGTCCATGTGCGCTTCGTGGCGTATAGTGGCTAGCGCCGCGCGTTCGGAAGCGAGGGGTCCCTGATTCGATTCCGCGCTACGGGCACAACTGTCGGAATTTTTTTTTCTCATAAAAGTAGACGTGGCTACCTACTACATACTATACAGAGGAGGGACAGACCCACACCCTAAGGAGCTTCACCCCTAAAAAAAATTCCGAAAGTTGTGTCCGTAGCGCGGAATCGAACCAGGGACCCCTCGCTTCCGAACGCGCGGCGCTAGCCACTACGCCACGAAGCGCACATGGACACACGCACCACGATGACAATAAATACCCAACATTAACGACAGACTGCGCGTTTCTAACGCGTTTGTGCTAGCGTGTTACAGCCCGTGTAAGAAGCTGGTGTAAGACGCTGTGGCCTCTCCGCCTTACCCCCGTATTCATAAACGCTCCTCGACTTGAACTTGACTTGCCACCGCCTTGGGCAGCGCGTTGGAAACGCGTTGAAGGCGGTGGCAAGTCAAGTTCAAGTCGAGGAGCGTTTATGAATACGGGGGTTATACTCTCTCAGCAGTCACGTGATGGTGTCGGCAAACGCGGTGCACGTTCCGGCATGTGTAAACGGCTGCGTAAGACGCTGTGGCCTCTCCCCCTTACTAGAGAGTACTGCACGTTTCTAACGCGTTTGTGCTAGCGTCCCCTTAAGGGGGAGATGGTGCAATTATAATGAAGGGCGCTGTTATAAAATAAGGATGACGTCACATATGGCGCGTGTCATTGGTGGAAGTCAATCGTTCGATTTAGTGCGGCGAGACTGGGCAAATTACACGGAAGATTCACGGTTTACCGATGATTCCCTCCGGAGCTTTGCCCACTCATCATCATTCACCCCGTGGATATGCGGTGTTTTTTTGTGTGAACAGCGCGCACGCGTACACAAAAATCCCGACCAACTAGAGGCTAACAGCTTTGCTGTAACATGAATTATGGGAAAGGATGTTACATGATTTTTGAGAAAGTTGTGCAGAAAACTAAGTACTCTGCAAGCCATCTATGAATTTGGGAACGTTTTATTAAATAAAATAGTTACAATGCTAATTGTCTAGACTGTCTATGCCCGCGCAGTATGGTAACTTGAAGTTAAAGAATCACTACAATTCCACAAAGTATGCACTACGCCCGACCAGACGACAATGTGATCGCCTCCTCTCGGGTATCCTTCCACAGTTCCATGAAAGACGCTTTGTGTCCCTGATCCTGTATCTTTTTTTCGAAACAAGTCAGCTGGCTCGGAGTGAAATAGTCCCTCCAGCTACCAATCTTGGCTTCTTTGACAAGGCTGTACTTAGTCTTGTCTCCTAAAAAGCCGCATTTACTGGACACGTTGTTCCGGACAAAAAAATCGTGCCATTCAGAAGTTGGGTTCTGTGCCAAATCAAAAACAATCACCTTCCTCATGTTCTCCGGCTTGGACCACTCAAGCACTTTTTCTAGAAACTCTTCGTCCTCTTCCAGAGCGCGGCCGTAGCTCTCACCCAGGAAGTGAGCCAATTTCAGCACCGTGTTGGGAGTGTACTCCTTGAGTTCCTCGTAAGTAACGAAAAACACGTTGGGTTCGTCCTTTAATGCATACCCTGAAGCGACGTGATCAAAGTAGTTACCGTAGCCGAGGTCGCCTTCCATGAATGGCCCTAGGAACTCTTCGAACGTGCCATCCTGAAACCTGTAGATGCTCATGTCGGTCACCATTCGAAAGAGCGAAACTGCGGCATCCCACGGGTTTCTGGCCACGTAGACGTACTTGGCTTTCGGGTTCATGGTGTCACGGCGCAGTGGAAGATGTGTGAAGAACAATCTTAGTGGCAGAGCTGACTTCCAGTCAGTGCTGTCCATGTATTCGAGGAGGCGGGTGTTGCTGGTGAATTCCTGGTAAGTTTTAACAGGCTCACCTCACTTTAGTATAAGCTGTGTGATGTAATGTACGTAATGGGTCCCGCACTTAACATAAGTGCTTTGTATGAGATCGCCGTCGGCTGCACGGAACGAGAGATTCTTGCGAAATATATCTGGCTTCAGAAAGGCACACCTGGGGACGCCGTCAATGATTTGACGATAAGGCCTCCGAGAAGTCATTTCGGTTTGTGCGCGAAGTGCGAATCTGAAAAAAAAGTGATAACAACAGTAAGCAGGCATTGCTTATCCGCCAAATTTTCAATATATAGGGTTAAAATCGCGCAGGTGCCTCAGTATATAGGATTCCCTCCTCTTAAATTTTCAACTTGTGCCAACCTGTTTGTTTTCAGATTGTTGATTGAGCCCAGATTTGCCTGCATTTTAGGTTTTCTTGTGCCACGTTGATTAGGAGAATTAAATAATACCTGAAGTAAAAGCTGCTGGAGGTGGAGTGAATAAGAATGCACTTGTACAATTCGAGTGTACACTTGTAAACTAGATTGAGTGCAATTATCCACGCTACCAAACGTCTCTAAACCTGAAGTGCCCACGAAAATAATAATTAATATTCTGCGCATACACCTTAGAAGATGTGTGCGTGAAACTGCTTCGCAGTTTATTTATGTGTGTGAGGCGCGTCACAGGAAAAAATTGCAGGATGGACCTATGCATGTTTGCTACAACGGCACGTCAACATGCAATGTCTCCTCTGCTCTTGTTTTTGACAGCGACGATTCCGCACGTAAAATACGTGACGTGGTTTTGAAGTTTGAAGTTTATTGAATACTTAGTGCAGATACAAAATATAGATATTTAGTATAGAAAAAGGTCCCATAGTGTAAACACTGTAGGGGGACCTTTTATAATGTTATAAAAACACAAACACTACTTAACAGCAGAAAAGCAGCGAAATATAAAAATACAAATGCAAATGCAAATACGTTGAGGCGAAACAGTAGTACAATTGAAAATATAAAACGATAGGGATAAGGCATAAGCTGAAGTAGAAAACGAAGTAAACAGTAGTCAAAACGACAGATTGGAATTTGAGTTTAAAGGTGCTATAGGTTACACAGGAAATTGCGAAGCTGATGTTTGAATGACGATATAGAAAAGGCACACTTAATGTTTTAAGGCAAAGAATTCCAAAGTTTCATTAAAACAAATGCTACTCTTTGAGAAGCATGGTTAGTTCGTACCTTGGGGAGTATAAAATTGTTATTGGAGGCAAAGCGCGTAATATTTGAATTAGTAAGGTATTAAATAAGAACAAATTTCAGAAGACTAGGGTCTTTAACTGCTTTATAAGCAAATGTGCAGACATTAAATTTGATTCGATTGTCAATATTCCGTACGTGCAGTTCCCGGTACAGATCAGTAACATGCGAACGTCGGTTGCTGCAGGTGAGAATGTGAATGGCTTGATTCTGTACATGTTGGAGGGAAGAAAGGTGGCAATGATATGTTTGACTCCAGGAAGAAATACAATAATTTAGAAGACTGTGAATGAATGCATAATATAAGGTGATCAAAATAGTCAAGTCAAAGTAAGGAAGGAAGGAAGGAAAGAGTGGAGAAGGAAAGGCAGGGAGGTTAACCAGCTCAGCACAACCGGTTCGCTACCCTACACATGGGAGAGGGATGAGGGGGAATGAAAGATGGGGAGGGGAGAGAGAGCACATAACGTACACACCACACACATCGTCAGTCACAGTCCGTCACTCTTGGGTGGTACGTGACATCACTGTCATAGCCGCTTGTCCAAGCCGGTGCAAGAGGATGGACCTCCCCGCTTCCGTAACAGCCAACCTTGTTCGCTGGCTGGATAAATGTGCCTCGATCAGCTCCTCGGCCGTGTTGTGCACGCCTAGTCGTAGTAGGCGTTCTGTGGACGTACTGATCGGCAGGCCCATCGCCTGCTTATATGCCTTTCTGATCATTGTGTTGATTTTTGTGAATTCCGTTGCGTTCAGTAGTGCGTATGGAATAACGTAAGTTATTCGAGACACGACGAAGGCTTGGACAAGCCGAAGCGTGTCCGCCTCCCCCATGCCTCTTGTCTTGGTTGTTATTCGCCGGATCATGTGGGTAACTTGGGCTGTAGTATTCTTAAGCTTGTTAATTATTATTGTGTTGGTGCGATCCGACTGGAAAACCATTCCCAATATCTTTACGCTCTGAGACGGAACCATGGTGTGTCCCTCCAGTTGTATCTTGATAGTGGGCGAGTCGGATGCATGCTTCTTTCGCGGTGAGACCAGGAGTAGCTCTGACTTTTGGGGGGCGCAGTTGAGGCCGCAAGACTTAGCATAGTCGCTCACCACGTCTGCTGCTTCCTGCAAGCGGCTCTCCATTGCCCCGATGGACCCCGTGGACGACCAGATGGTAATGTCGTCTGGATATAGGCCATGCCGGATCCCCGGGATGTTATCGAGGAGCGGCGGGAGGCCTATTAGGGCGATATTGAAAAGGAGAGGGGATAACACTGCGCCCTGTGGTGTGCCGCGCCAGCCCAGTAGAAAGGGGTCTGTGGCTTGGTCCCCGACCTTTAAAATGGCTTTTCTATCTTAGAGGAAATCTCTGATATAGGAATACGTCCTGGCCCCACAGCCCAGCGTGTTTAGCCTCTGTAAGATTGCTGTATGCTTGACGTTATCGAACGCCCCTTTAAGATCCAAGGCGAGGATAGCTGTGGGGGAGTTGCGTGTCGCTGGTACAATCACCTCCTCTTTCAGCTGAAGTAGGATGTCTTGAATTGAGAGGTGTGGACGGAATCCTATCATCATTGTTGGAAGTTTCTCCCAGTCCTCCAGGAATGGTTGTAGCCGGTTGAGGACGATGTGCTCTAGGAGCTTTCCTACACACGAAGTGAGGGAGATCGGTCGTAGGTTCTCAATGGCTGGTGGCTTGCCTGGCTTCGGTATCAGACGAACCTCGGCCATTTTCCAGTCCTCGGGAAGTTTTCCTTCCCTCCATACTTCGTTAAGGTGAGCGGTAAGCTCTAGTAGCGAGGGGTTGTCAAGATTGACAAGTGCCTTATTGGTGATTTGGTCCATTCCCGGGGCTGTGTGGCGTCTCAAGCCCATTATCGCCGCTGTTACTTCATGTAGATGAATGTCCTCATCTAGGAGCTCATTTGGGGTGCCGGTGTAGGGTGGCAGAGGCTCCGATGGCTGTGTGGGGAAGTACTGGGCTTTGAGAGTCAAAAGGAGGTCCGCCTCGTTTCCTGGAAATTGGTGGATTACTCGGGCCATATTGTGGTGGGATTCCGTTTTGCTGCCGGCCGGGTTGATTAAATACCTCAATAACTTCCACGTCTTGGAAGTACTCAGTCTTCCTCTCAAGCTGTCGCAGAGGGATAGCCAATTTTCGCGGCAGAGTGTGTTGGCGTATTCCGCAGCCTCTTGTGTGAGTATTGCGATTCGCCTCTTGAGCTTGCGATTTAATCTTTGCCTTTTCCAACGCTTCAGCAGGCTACGCCGGGTTTCCCACATGTGGAGCAAGCGAGCGTCGATGCTTGGAGTGGTGGTAGACGTTTCAAGTATTTTAGTATGCGCCTTCACATCCTGATGGAGCTGAGTGATCCAGTCCTTAATTGACTGAAGCTGTAGGCTTTGTTCGTTTGTAGCTCTTCTCTTATCTCCCGCCGCTTGGTCCAATCCGTGAGGCGAGCAGTGCCTATCCTGGCTTTGTATTCGAGGCCATAGAGAGTGGTGGCTAGCAGCGCGTGGTCGCTGCCTATGTACTCCGCCAGATTGGTCCAGCAAGCTTGGGGGATATTTCTGGTGAGGGTTAAGTCGGGGTTCGTGTCTCTTGTAACACTTGTGCCGAGCCTCGTGCTACTCCTTGGATCGTTGACGAGTGTGAGGTCCATGTCCTCAATAACTTTGTGAAGCAGGTTTCCTCTGGGGTTGGTGTACGTATAACTCCAGAGGGGGTGGGCTGCATTGAAATCGCCCACTATTACACTCTTAGCACGGTAACGTTTATTTTAACCTATAACTGCAAGTAACGTATAACATAAAGGTTACTCGGTGACTAAAAAAAACTTGATCTTTGTGTTTTCGTGAATTTCCGTCGCGGCTAGAGGTTACATGTGCCGAAGCGTATATTTTAAAGGTTACTGCAACGCCAAATGTATTGTAACCTTTAGATTGTAACTTCTAAAGCAGTTGCCATTCGTGGCTTAGGGGACCTACTGTATGGATTGGAAGTTTACTTATTATTGTGTCGTATTGCTATCCTGATGTGGTGTTTTTAGCCGGGACTAACATATACGATATGTTGTGCGCCCCAGGGAATGAGGCTGGTTGGACTAGATTAATATTTTATTGATACCAGTAGGGTTCTTCGGTTTCGCAATGTAAAAAAAATTAAATCTTGCACGAGCGTATGCTCAAGAGAAACAGCAGCAATTCATTCGCCACTGATCTCTACTGCATATGTGCCATTATAATCTAAAAGGAAGCCACAGAAACAGTGAACATACACCGGAGAATATTGTGGCAAACGAGGTTGCATGAATTATCACTACGCGTTTCAATGTGATGGAAAGCCCCCCGCTACCGATACAGACATTTTAGGCTGTGGTATAAAACACAGACTTGTGGGCCTGCACAAAACCTCAAAGCAGATGCATTATGGTGATTGAATATATATTTGTGCCCAATATTCTTTTTTTTCCCTTGTGTGTCAATGCACCTTATATTCGCGTTTGTTTTATATTCTCCTGAAACGCGACACCCACTAACAGCGGGCGCACACTGAAGGCCGCACGTGGGCGCACGCTAGAGTAGTGTAAAAGCTCGACGACCGACAGAATCAAAGCGTCGAGCAGGCCGAATAACTAATCTCCAGGGCGAGAAAGATGCTTCGTAATCAGACTTACTTGTACACTGCAACTGAATGTTTTGCCACCGCGCTTTCTTTTCCTTCTTTTCTTTTTTTTTGTATTTTGATGTATAAGAGGGAGTGGTTCCTGAATTACAGCAAATGTTGGGTTCATTAGAGAACGCCAGACACGCACCAATTTTGCCCGCTCACTAACACGCGAGAAAGACGCCCCTACATTCACATGACAGCAGGCGACAGCCGCTCCAGTGAGGCCTCGTAGAGAGATGAACGTGCGCTTACGGTGGGAGGCCACAATGGCGGCCGGCCAAATTAGCAGGGAGAAAACATACAAATACAAACGAAAAGCAACATCCTGAAACATTAAAATATTAGCATCTTGATATATATGGTCCTGTGATACTTTGACGGAACTGTAGTTTGATTATTATATTTAGTTGCGCTAGATGCGGTGCGTAATCAAACGCGCTTCAGCTTCAGCCACACATGAGCGCCGTCATATCTCCTCTGCATTGCGCAGTTCTCGCGATGCATGCTGGGAAGAGTATGGCCGGTGGTGTCGTTTTAAAACGGTCGTGTCGCGCTTTGTTTCATCCCCTTACCCACGTTTTTACGCTCTCCGATTTGGTGGCGTGCGCTTACCAAGCGTATTGTGTGTCTGGGTCACTCGTGACGGGTGGTACAGTTACCAAGAAGACTCCTAAAGGCTCGCGCGCCGCTGAAAAGAAGCCGTGACGCCGGACGTGGAGCACGGACATGTTTGGCGTGCTGCGTGGCCGCTGCGACGAGACGCATTGCCGATGGCCAATGGTAAAGGTTCTTCGCTTACCTGAGAGTGGTGAGCATCGTTTGTGTTGTGACTGCTGTAATGAATGCCGAAGACAGCAATAAATGTGACCTAGGTAAGCAATGGTTCCTGTTCAACTATCTATTTGCTGGTGTGTGTTTGTCGTATATTTCACCGTCAATTCTTGCTCATGCTCGCACTGTTCAGTTCAGTTCATGCTCGCACTGTTGTTTAATATTTTTTATCACTATCAGTCACCGTGTTGGTTATTCTTAAATCTGAATTTTATGTTGCACTTTTGTGCGGACGCACATGGACATCATGCACGGAACTGGTGTTTTGTGCTGATATTCATTTTGTAATCACTTGATATTGCATTTTGACTGTTAAACTGTCACATTATTGCGGTGTTGTTTTTTGTACTTGTACTGGAGGGGAGTACGAACTGACTTGAGAATTCATTTGCGTTCAGTTTTTTTAATCTTTAATTTTTATTCTTACCGACATTTCCTAGACAGAAGAGTATATTCGCCTTAGGCGTGTTTAATTATTTGTTCTGTGGTAGTTTTTCATCTGTTTGTGGTTTATTTATGTCTCTTTTATTACATGTTAATAGCTGTTGTTTGCAGGGCGACGCTAACACATAACTATGAGATTGTAAGATTACTTTTCTGTCGTTGTAGGCTCCACTACACAGCAAGGAGATCTGAAAATTAGCAACTGACATACTAACAGCAAAGAGACATGATTGTGCTCGAAACAGGGATGAGATCGGCCTCCACGTGGAAGTCTAAAACTTATATGTATTTGTATTTGAACATATTGTACACGAACCTTCAACATTTCTCTTTTTTTTTTTTGCCCTATTCCTCGTGATGCTGTAGAAATTTGTGATGCCAGGCAGCGCTGTACTCAGAGGTTTTTTTCATTACTGCTTCATGGCCGTGGAGAAGAAAACAGATTAAGGAAAAATGTAATTTTGCTTGTGAAGGGTGAACTTTGAGTTACCTTGTTTTGTATATGCAAATAAACATGACATTTTCACTGAATGTTTTGTGTCAGCTTGCCTTCTCACAGCTGCTACTCACATCATTTCCAGAATGTGGGTGCTGCCGTCTCATACCTATATATATTTTTTTTTCGATACAAGAAATGTTGCATGCAGAAATGCGTATTCATTCTGAATTGTGCCGCCTTTTCAGATGTGCTTTCCACTTGCGCAAAATATAATTATTAGAAATCTCATTATCATGTGATGACGACATGATACTTTTTGCAAAAAACTTTTAACATGGGCCGCAGCAAAGAAATATGTTGCGGGACGAACCTTTATACAATGCATTCACCAGTATACAAAAGCAACATACCGTGCATTTCATAAATTATTTTGTGTTTTGCACATTTAACCCAAAATTACCAATTATGTGCCAGCTTATTTCAAAAGGTACAACTCTTGATGCATTGTGCATTCTATACTAATTCCTGCAAGCTGCCTTGTGTAAATGAGCTGCGCTGTAAAATAGCAAGGTGGCAAAGGTTTATACGTTGTTAACCAGTCTGTCCACGAATATTAAAAAAATAATATGAGACGAAATGTTGAGGCTAGCTTAGCAGGGCCATTTGAGGAATTATCAGGCATTGCCTGGGATATTATTTGGTGTAGCGAGGTTATGATTTCTGCTGAACAAGTTTTATAATTGCAACATCATTTCAATAATAATCATTCGTACGAATGGCGCAATGTTTGACTGATTAGCATGTAAATAAACAATCGTGGTTAACGGCAGAGCTGGCCAATCAGCACGCCATATCCGGTTGCTGGAAGCATTCTGCCACAGGATAGTCTCAAAAACACATACTGTGAACATGCCATAAAATGCATTGCTGTTCCAGTTGAGATATTTACAGAATTTTGCAGCAAACATGCCATAAAATTCATTGCTGTTCCAACTGAGATATTTACAGAATTTTGCTGCAGGTTGTGCAGAAAGAATAACTGAAACAGCAACGCACTTCATTGCAGATTCAATTTCTCGAACTTGGTGCCAGGCACAATTATGGCAAATCGGTATGCTTTCAGTACTAGCTACCTTCAATGTGCAATTACATGTTCCCAAAGAAATGAGAAAGCTAATTAGTAAAATTTTCTTCCCAAATAAATGGACTATCGCGCAAATGCTGTCTGTCGCCACTATGAAGTTTTCACAGCAATAAAATGTCATTTTGTCTTAAAACCTGAATATCTTTTTGGTTTTAGACAATGAGTCATGTCTAAGAAATTAGGGCATAACCCCTGCGGCCATATTTAGGAACCTTTTTTTCTGTAATCTTTCGTATAGGCATCCAGTCTTGCACGTTTTCACCCGCACGTCCTTCTGCGCACGCACATGAATTTTGTGCATTGCTCCTTCAGCCATCCATTGAACTTCACTGCAGGGCACTAGCGTAACTCACTGAGCAGCGTTTTCAGAAAAAGTGTATTTCGGAAGATCAGCCGAATTTCAACAACTTTCCGTTGGCTACGTCGAAAGGATACCTTTTTCCGATAACATAAGCTTTTACGGCGCTTAATCGTAAATTGCCTGCTCAGTTATAGCAGTGATTTAACCTTGACCAAAGCGCAAATATAACGCAGCATAGAAGTTATGACTAAGTGTCTTAAATGCCTATATTTTCAGAAGAGTGCATCCTCCTGACGTTGGTAACCGAAAGTTGTAGAAATTCGGCCGATCATTTGAAGGAGAATTTTTATGAAGTTCTGTTCAGTGAGTTACACTAGTGCATTGCGTTGAAGTTTCGTGGTTGGCCGAAGAATCAATGTCCTAAATTCATGTACATGCGCAGGACGCACGTGCGAAGCCTTGCAAGACTATGCCTATACAAAAGGTTACAGACAAAAAGGCTACGCGTACCTATACTAAAGGTTACTATATAGTAACTTTTAGTATAGGTACACGTAGCCTTTTATTTTATAGGTTACACGTTGGTGAGAGTGTACCCTTCATTAAAGGTTACCTAAATAAAGGTTACTATGTAACTTTTTTTTTATAGGTGCACAAATTTGTGAGAATATACCCCTTTAGTAAACGTTACCGTGCTAAGAGTGTAGAAGCGGATGGTTGCCTGCTGCGTGCGTGGCTTGCTCCATAACCTGTTTGAGGACCGATGGCGTGCTTTTCGGCCGACAGTAGGCGTTCAGAACGAACATGGGACCCTTCTTTGTTGCCTGCGGGATAATTTTGAGCAGAATGGCAAGCGGTTCGGATTGTTGGAGATGGTGTTGAACGGCCACTAGCTTCTTACTGACCAGGGTGTGAAGGCTGTCACCCGTATCGGTGCCATACGTGACGTATCCGGGTAGGCGGACGTGTGTGTTCGTCTCTTGCAGTGCGATGATTTGAGGTGGTCTTGTCGATGTGGCGATGTATTGCATCAGCCATCCATGTTTGTTCTTGTAGCCCCGGCAATTCCACTGCCACACCGTGGTTTCGCCGGGGGAGCCCCCGCGCTTACTGCATATATGTTGAGGAGGAGCCATCTTGGTTATTAAGGGGTGGTGATGCGCGCACCAGGTGGGGTTCTGGTGAGCCTAGAGAATCTGGCAAATCTGGTAGGGCCTGATGAGCTGCTTTCTTGGGGCGCCGGCTTTGACGAGCTTCCAGTGCTAGTATGCGTTGCTCTAGTCTCATGATGCGTTCCGCCATCTCAGTGTTAGAGTGTTGTTGTTGAGTTGCGAATTGTTGTTGTTGTGCAGCTGACTGTTGTATAGCTGTGAGTTGTTGTTGCATGGTAGCTTGTAGGGATGTCTGAAGGCTCTGAATGGCCTTTGCTACTATCTCCTCTACCTTCTGAGGAGTGGCATATTGGACGGGAATGACTCCCTGTGGTGTGGTGGGCTGGGCGGTTGCTCGTTGCGGTGTCGGATTTGAAGTGACTGTGTGCGCTGGTTGCTCTTCCCGTTTCCGCTTCTCCGGGGGTGGGGTTGAAGTGCTTTGTGTAGGGGTAGTACTCTTTCGTCCTAACAATTCATCTTTAAGTGCTACGAACTCTGCGTGTACTTTACTGATTTCTGCTTTGAGTGTGGCGTTCTCTTCAGTGAGACGCCTGATGTGGGCGTATGCCTGTGCCAGCTCTGTGTCAACAGGGGGGGACGGACGAGCATGGGAGAAACAACCTGTGCCCAGCTCACCTGCTGCGTGACTTGCGCTGCTCCCTTGCTTCCCCTCCTGCCACTTGCGGAACGTCCACGGCTCGAGGTCCTGCCATGGGATGGCGTCCGTCGTCGCGATGAGG
>NC_051156.1:102220843-102392504 GCF_013339745.2 Dermacentor silvarum
CCACACAGATTCTTCCATTCCTTAACATGGCCAGTCCACAATGTCTTAGCGAAAACTCAGTTGCATTTCCGACCGCTGATCGCACAGAACAAGGTGGAAGCGGTGTGGTTTCGTATTCGTGCGCGGTCGTTGGGGAGACGTATGGCACGCCGTCGTGAGCGCCATCTCGTTTCTGTAAAACAAACTGCTCGGCGAAAAGGGTCATATGTTAAGACGAAGAGGGCATCGCGAGGGCACTGCGGCACAAGTTTGATGAAGAGATGATCTATTTCGAGGAGGTCTAGCGGGTGGGAGGTGGTAGTTAGCGCACGGCGTACGAGGAATGCGACCCGAGGGGACGTAGGAGAAATGGGATGATGGGCACGTAGCTTGGTAGGGTGAGAGGATTGGAGGGCTCTTGCAGCGCGAGCACGTCGGGGCCGTCTGCCCGAGCTAGAAACTGGTGAACCAGCCTCCGCTTGGAGCCAAAGCATCGACAGTTCCAGTGCCAGATGGTGAGGCTAGTGCGAAGTCTAGCCATAGCTGAGGGTGTTTGCAGCGGAGGGGTGGAGAGGGTGTCGAGCTTGGCCTTCTTTTTAGGCCGCGCGGCAGCACAGGCTGTCCAGGGGAGGGTCTCTTGCTCCTTAAATCGCTCGTCAATTTGGTGAGCAACTTCGTCTAGATGGCTAGTGAAGTTGGCGAATTGTTGGGTGAAGGCTTGGATGGC
This sequence comes from Dermacentor silvarum, assembly GCF_013339745.2. Lineage (NCBI taxonomy): Eukaryota > Metazoa > Arthropoda > Arachnida > Ixodida > Ixodidae > Dermacentor > Dermacentor silvarum. The sequence goes on from NC_051156.1 coordinate 102,221,550, forward strand.
CGTCTGTACCGTGGCCGGAATTTTGGCCTCCACGAGTTGTTCGAATTGGGAGGGTAGGGCTGGGGTTGCCGCGGCCGATGTTGGTATGGCCGAGGAGGGGTAGGGGAGTTGCGGCCCTCTTCTTGGCCGGCGGTTCGCGAGTAGGGAGGAGGTGGTAGGGAGGTAGTTTATGAGCGGCCGCAGGATCATTGTCGCGGGGGTAGGGGTGTGGACCTGCAGGAAGGCATGCAGCTGCGACTGAAGGCGTTGGTTGGTGGTGTGGAGGGAGGCGAGCTGTGCGCGGACATGCACCATTTCCTTATAGAGGGGGTTCACGGAGTCCTGGGAGACTACACCTGCCCAGCTCACCTCACTGGTGTGGCGGCCGGGTTCCTGTGCAGGTGGTTTTGGGGAGAATGGAAGTGGGGGTTGCCTGAGTCCGGTCCAGGAGTGGGATCAGGCCATGGGCTTGGTACGGTTGGAGACTGTTTCGGCTAGTGCGGCAGGCTGCAGCACCGGGAGGGACTCCAGGGTGAGCTGCAGGGCCTGAGGCTTGCGGGTCATGGAGCAGCTGCTATGTTGGGTGGAGCTTGATTGGTGAGAGCCTGGTTGGCGGTTGCCTCAGGGGCCCGCTTGGCATCCCAGTACCACTTCTTGACGAGGTATGGGGTGCGGCAGCGGGCCTTGCAGGTTCCGTCCGCCATCAGGTGTGCTTTGCTGTAGATCTCTCAGAGCGGCGTGCAGGCGTGGTGCTTGGGGGGGGGGGGGGTCTACTTGGTCACAGCCGGAGCAGCGGCGTTCCTTGGGAGCCGGGCACACATCCGCGCGATGGCCGAGTGCGCCGCGGTTAGGGCAGTGCTCGATATTTGTTTTGAGGAGGGAGCACCTATAGAGTACGGAGGAGAGGTAGATGTGCTTGGGCACCCAGTCTTGTTCGAAAAGGATGATGATGGACTCCGTGGAGCCCATGCGTGTAAAGTCGAGGATGGGAGGGTTCTGCTCGCGATTGAGACGATCCTGAATGTCTTCGTAAGAGTGGGCGAGAGGGACCCCGTGAACCCCACCGCGGGCGCAGTCTTCCGGGGCCGCTTCGTAGGAGTAGTCGTAGGCAGTGTCTTTGATGAGTACGGACTTGATGGTGAGGTAGTGGTGCGGGCGTTGCGGGTCGGGAGTCTTGATGAGGACGACGTGTTGGAGGGTGTTGATAATTACGGTGCCTGGCTTGGCCTCTTGGTGTCCGAGGCGGGCTGCTTGCAGAATGGCATCGCGAAGCGCAACGCTGTTCACGGTCCGAATGTTGAGGCCGCCACAGGGACGGAGGATGATTTTATGATCGTCGATGGGTAGCTTGGGGTGGCATAGGGCAGAGAGTTGGGGCGGCCGGGGACCGGTGCCTCGCCAGAGCTTGAGGCGTAGACGGCTGCATACATTTCTCGGCAGCGGCGAAATTCGGAGTAGTGGTGGGGCGGGAGCTGCGAGTCGAGCTAGGATGAGTTTATCCGGCCGTAGGGGACAAAGTCGGGTCTCCTCCGCGCCCCGGAGGCCCGGTTTCTATTCCCGCCCAGATCAAAATTTACCTATTTTTATTTCAAAGGAATTAGTTTACTTTGTTTACATGAACCTGCCTGATAAATTTGTCATCAATTCGAGCATTTTTACGACGCGTTTTTACTCTTTGCCGTCGGCCATTTTTGGTAGCGTCGCCGACTACAACTGCGGGTTTTCGCGTAATGGGGCATATAATGCTTTCGCATTAAAAAATGAAAAGGAATGGGCCCCAACACGGAGCCTTGCGGCACACCAGACGTAGCAGCAACATCATCTGAGCAACGCCCATTCAAAACAGCTCTTCGACGTACTTAACAACACGGAGTTACAGCCTGTATAGTCATAAAAGCATTCACGTGTTCATAGTATGGATAATCTTACCTGGTATATCGAGATTAGTTACAATGCGGATCAAACGTTGGGTTATTGGCTCCTGTACACTTATAATGCCACCATCCTCTCTCATGTTACTACTCTAGAGAACACTAATAGGAACAAAATTTGAGTATATATCCAATGTGTGAAATACCATTGTATTTATTACCTCATTAGAACTCAAAATTACTCTACTCGTTTTATATGTTCAACTTATGATCGAATAGCTACTATAACCCAAAATAAAGCTAAACTTGAATTTCTAACCCATAAACTGATACAGTCGAACCCGGATATATCGAATCTGAAGGAGATCACAAAAAGTTCGATGTTGTGTCTGGCGGTCCCTCGGGACAAAGGAGGCCGGCGCCGACTCAGACGCGCCAACCTGGCGCCCTTTCTCGCGGCCGAGAATTGTCACCTGGGACTGAGGGATTAGCAGTTGGTCCCCGGGCTATCTCATGCGTGGCTAAACGGCAGCGTCGCCCCTTGGTGCGGTCCCGTGAATTACCAGCGCCGCCCGAACCACGACGACGCTACGCCGACTGCTGCCTTTCGAGACAGCCACCGCCCTACCTGGTTCCGCGAACTGACCGCTATGGAGAGGCGAATCTTGAAAGGGGCCCGTGTCTGGCAATCCCGGGGGAACGACATCAACGTTCGGTTCCCAAGGTGTCAACCGCTGCTTGTGTTCGGGGGCGACCTAACAAGATTGGAGGCGGAGCCCGGCGGGAAACGACGACACATCACGTGCGGGATATGGCCACCTGATCAAAGACTGTCATTGGCTAAAGGAACTAAAGTGTATTCCCTCGTCGAGTGAAAGAGGGAAACGGAAGGGATAAAACAGGGGACTTGAGTGTTGTGGTGACGCTTGAGGCTTGACCATGTAGAGCACGCTTGACGATGTAGAGCACGCTCGACCATGGAGAACGCTCGGAGATGTAAACGCTACCACATGAAAAGATGTTAGCACGTAGACGGCTCCAATATCATGGAGCCCTCTTGTAAAATACCATGTACAGTGTATATAAATCAGTTTTCTAATCTCCCTGGATAACTCCTCCTCTTGGCACCTGGCACGGCATCATACATGGAACCTTGATGGACCCACGGACCATCACCATCGCAACAGTGGCTGGCAGCTTATGGGATCGGCCGGCGTTGGTTACATCGGTGTGGTGAGTGCTACGTGTTTGCTTCTCTTTTCGCCAGACTCATTAGCGCAGGTTACTAAGTCGGTAATGATGATTTGGTGTCGTTAGTGATTTCATCTCGCAGACCAAGAATATAGTGTCTCGTGGGCTAAGTTACTAAGGGGAAGAAACACAGGGTGCACTGTAAATACGGATAAGTTTGAAATCCAGGAACTCCTCAAAAGTTGTGAGCCGATGGGCATTTTGGTTGTCCCTGCGGTAGGCAAAAGTCAACAATTGGAGCTTTTACAGAATGAGGAAGTGAGTTGGGAGAAGGCCGGAGAGGCCAGGAAAATTGTTTCGCAAGCGAAGAGAGGAAATTCTGCGATCTCCCGATGTGGTAGCGATAAGGACGGGCTTAGGGCCTGAGTTTGCGCTTCATGTCGCCAGAACTCTCTAGTACAAGTAGCTAGTTGCTAGGAGAGTAACTGTGTGTTTTCTGGCGGGCACCATTTTGGGAAATTCACCTTCTTTAAATAGCGAATTTTAGGAAGGGTGAATTTTGAAGGCAAACAAGATCGCTATGGAGAAATTCAGAGTGCAGGACCTCCTTCTCATTTGCAAGGAGTTAGGCATTTCGGTCGACTCCGCAAAAACGAAAGAAGCGGTTCTCGACGTCATGAAGGTAGAAGAGGTGACGGTCGAGGAAGCTGATGAGGCTTGGGAGACAATTGAGGAAAGAAAGCAAAAGGCAGAGGAGTGCAGGAGGCGCGAGCTTGAAGCTGTAGAGAAGCGCGAGAGGCGCGAGCGTGAAGAAACAGAAAGGCGCAGGCACGATGCCGAAATTCGCGAAAGGCGCGAGCAGGAGGCAGCGCAACGGCACGCTCTTAAGATGAAAGAGCTTGAACGGGAAGATCAGATGCTCAGATGGCGGACAGCGCGACGCCAGCTCCACACTTTCGAGACAGACGAGGGTATTGTTAATTTCCTCGCCGGTTTTGAACGAGTGTGTGAGAAAGAGGGTGTCAGCCGGGACTCGTGGGCCGAGCGATTAGGAGCACTTCTCCCGTTTAGCGTCGGCGCGTGTTTCATGCATTGCTTGTCCGAGGAGAAAGCGCGCGACTACGACAGGGCTAAGAGGGCTTTGTTCAGGCGCTTTGGTGTAGCATGGCAGGCCGACTTCGAAGGCCCAAAAGACAATGAAAAAGGCGAGCCTGTTGAAGATAACATTAGCACTGAGAGGACTAGTGTAGAAGGCTTTCGAAAAGGTGTGATGCAAATGGCACACACACAAAGCGAAGAGAGCGGCGGATTTCCCGCACCAGAAACGGAAGGCCCTTTAGGCCAAGTGTGTACGGCGGCGGCAATTTCGGCCAGCCTGCCAGACAAGGTCACGCATTGCTTCTCGAATAGGTCGGAGCAAATGCTGAGGGAACCGGGAAAATCCATCTCCAGCAAGGGAGCTTTCAGGGCAAAAGCACGTGAGGAGACTCAGAGACTGATAGGCTTATTCCCTATTGAGCAGCGGTCACAGGACCATGGAACGATTCCAGAGGCAGCTGTAAGCAGTGATGAGTTAGACGTGTTAGTAGCCGGAAGCGAGGTGAATGCGGTCACCGAAGAGAGCGGTGGTTTTCCCGCCCTAGAACCAGGGGCCGACTTCGAAGGCCAAGATGGCAGTGACAAAGATTGTTCAGACAGCGCTGAGAGGGCTGTGGTGCCCGTCGTTAACGGAAATGGTGACAAGCGCGAAGAAGCACTTGTTTCGCCGTTTAGCGAGGCTGTTTCGGAAGCAAGGGCCGAATTCGAAGGCCAGCGAGAAGTTTTGCATGCTATCGACGGCAGTGATGGAGCTATAGGCCAGATGAAGATAGACTTGATGACGAGCTAACATGCTCAAAGATCAAATCGGGTTATGCTCTATTAGAACGGCAGTCGCACTGTGAAACCCAAAAGGGTAACGAAATTTCAAGTGCGTGTGCCGATGCCGCAGGCTCTGCGAAGCATGCCAAACGAAAAAGGCGTAAGCGCAGGACGAGAAAGGCGAACGCGGTGGAGGCGCTTAGAGTCAAACTTGCGAAGCGCCAAGGCGACATTAGTAGATGCGCTAAGGTCACGATCCAGCCAGAGACGGCGAAAAAGCAACGGAGGGTAAACCCCAAGCTTAGGCGTTTCCTAAGATCGGGGATCGGCATGACACACGTCGCGAAACGGAGAGTTAACCGAAGACTCAGGTGTAGTGACCGTCGCCTGACCGCAACGCGTAAAGTGCACTGTAGACAGAGGGATGGTAACTGTCGCCTAACCGCCTCGCGTACAGCGCATTGTAAGCAGAGGGACAAAGGGAAGCGTCCTGTAGGCTGTTACAATGGCCGATCACTCGCGGGGGAAAAGAAAAGGGTCTGCCTAGCAGATAATGGGACAGTGAGCGCACGGGTCTGTCAATGCCTCCCCCTCCCAGTACTTGGAAGCGGCTGTTCGAAAGTCGCAGCTACAAGGTGTGTCAGGCAAATTAGTGGGTTTTGCCTTATTCGCGACGACACCTTGCGAAATCCCCGGAACGCGCGACCCCCTCGAGTGCGTTTGAAAGTAAGGGGTGCGTTTGGGGGCCCGAGAATAAAGTGAACAAGGAAGACGGGTGGCAAAATTTTTCTTCTTTTGTATTCTGTCTGCCGGAGATTAGTTGAGTTTTGAAAGTTTGACAGGCGTAAGGAATGCCGCAGTTTTTTGTTGTTGACCTTTCCGGCTCAGGTTAGACCGACTATTTAAATGGGAGTGTGTACGCGGCGACAGATGAAGAATTGAATTGCAAACAGTGTCAGGGTTGCAAATAGTTTAGAAGGTCACGCGCAGGTTGCGCAAGTCGATGACCGGAGCTTGTGCACGAGTTTGTAGTAAGTCGTAAATAGTTTGCCCATCTGTTTATTTGGCAATTTCGGAATTAGATAAGGAATATGTAGCTTTCTTGTGCTAAGTGTTACGGACTAAGAATTACTGAAGGCCAGCTCTCCCTTCGCCTTCCTGATCTGTGGAAGCTCTAATTCATAATTACTTAGCTTCATTACATAAACCCAGTCGGTGTCTATTTGCGAAGACACATCATCGGAAGTTTTTTGGTACTTGTCCGGATCAACGCGCACCTTGTGTTTCAGGGTTTTCTTTAGATAGGGGGCAGTCGGATTTTTGGAATTGGTAAAGTCTGGCGATGAGAGTGGCTTGCAGTGGCGCTTGCAGCATTGTGTGTGGCTGACAAAGGTCGCTCCTTGGAGCTTGGAGCTTGTCATTTCTGCAGCCCAGTCTGAGCCCACCTATGAAGAGGCCTTTGGCGGGAAGATCATCATTCCTGGAAGCAGCGGCCCCATGGCTTTGAGCGAAGCAGGCATCAAACCGGCCGAGCTGCATGGAACAACTCGACCTCCCGATGCATCATCTGGCGGCGGGGGTGCTGTTGTGTCTGGCGGTCCCTCGGGACAAAGGAGGCCGGCGCCGACTCAGACGCGCCAACCTGGCGCCCTTTCTCGCGGCCGAGAATTGTCACCTGGGACTGAGGGATTAGCAGTTGGTCCCCGGGCTATCTCATGCGTGGCTAAACGGCAGCGTCGCCCCTTGGTGCGGTCCCGTGAATTACCAGCGCCGCCCGAACCACGACGACGCTACGCCGACTGCTGCCTTTCGAGACAGCCACCGCCCTACCTGGTTCCGCGAACTGACCGCTATGGAGAGGCGAATCTTGAAAGGGGCCCGTGTCTGGCAATCCCGGGGGAACGACATCAACGTTCGGTTCCCAAGGTGTCAACCGCTGCTTGTGTTCGGGGGCGACCTAACAAGATTGGAGGCGGAGCCCGGCGGGAAACGACGACACATCACGTGCGGGATATGGCCACCTGATCAAAGACTGTCATTGGCTAAAGGAACTAAAGTGTATTCCCTCGTCGAGTGAAAGAGGGAAACGGAAGGGATAAAACAGGGGACTTGAGTGTTGTGGTGACGCTTGAGGCTTGACCATGTAGAGCACGCTGGACGATGTAGAGCACGCTCGACCATGGAGAACGCTCGGAGATGTAAACGCTACCACATGAAAAGATGTTAGCACGTAGACGGCTCCAATATCATGGAGCCCTTCTTGTAAAATACCATGTACAGTGTATATAAATCAGTTTTCTAATCTCCCTGGATAACTCCTCCTCTTGGCACCTGGCACGGCATCATACATGGAACCTTGATGGACCCACGGACCATCACCATCGCAACAATGTATAGGTAATTCGATATATAAAATAATAGGCCCTCAGGTAAACGGTGGCTTACTGATTAGTGCATTCGAGAGCCGCTAATTTACTGCACGCAATTCTGGGGAAAAAAGCAAGCACACTTTATTTACACGCAAAAAAATTGCTGGTTCACATTCAACTTCATTGAAAAGTCCAAGCTGATTCTTTTCTTTACACTTGTAGCGGCCATCGCTTGCGGAAAATAAACTCATGAATAGGCACTCAACCCACACGACGACGCCTTGAAAATCGGATAGAAGGAATGTTGACGTCCGAGGTAGTATGAGGGCTAGCCGAACAGGCTGACAGGGCTCAACTGACTGCACTATCTCTTCTCCACCTCCAGGTGCCAGAATACCTCAAAGTGTACAAAGACGTGCACTTTGAGGTCTTCTGCGTGGCGCCGCGTTCGATATATCGAATGTGCTGGTGAACGAGCGTTCTTTATACGCGTGCACCAGCCCGATACATTTGCATGGAATTTTCAGAGGTATTTTACAGCTGTTCGATATACAGAATAATTAGTTATAAGTTGGCGTACGACTGTATCCCGTCACCACATATATGGCATCGTATTGATCAGTTGTACAAAATACGTATCAGATTTAGTCACATGAACTTCCTTCAGCTCTTTCTGGCCTCGCACAGCCCTTGAATGGTATCGCCTCCCCAAAGCGATCCTAAAGAGTACTAATAAACGCAAGTTTCATGCAACATCAACTAGCGTACGTTGTGTAATCTGAATTTGTTAATTACTTACTATGTTCCTTTTAAATTCTTTGTAATATCAGGTAATATGGCATAATTGTAACGCTGTCTTCCTGGTGCGCACTGAAGTTTCTTCCACGTACCACCAGGTAAAATTATATGATTAAACAGTTACCTTTTAATAGTTGCATTATTTGTTTAGCCTGCTCAACCCACTTCCTTCCGTGATGCCTTCGAGTGCTGACGGCGCAAATAAATAAATTATTAAACTGAAAAAATATTTCTTGGATGAGGGGTGGTCACCTCCGGCAATGTTTATACCTCATCATCAGACTATATTTATGTCCATGGCAGGACGAAGGCCTCGCCCAGCGATCTCCAATGACCCCTATCTGGCGATGTATAAAATATGTGCATTATTTAAAGCTACATTGTTTAATAATACATAGCTAAACTCAGTTTATTTTCTGGAATGACTAGTCAGCTGTTCCTCTTAGCCGCTTATTTTGTCTGTGCATGAAAGTCTCTCGTCTTATTTGCTCAAATGACAACCTAATTAACGAGCTCTTGAAAGTCATATCGCTTTGGTAAATAAGTTGCTATGTGTTTTTGGACTCACGCGCTAAAATAAAAAAAGAACGTACATTACTTTATAAATGCAGTGGAAGAAATTGCCGCGAAAAGACAAAGCCGTGTAATACATTTGAACTTTTCATGACATGCCTATAGCCAGGAAGTTTATGCAACCAAATGATTGTGTATTATTACATTCTCAAATTCCTACGGCATTTACCCTATGTGGAGAAGCCAGTTTAACTTTTAAATGATTCACAATTCCACTTTGTGGTGTTTCGACCATATATTCGATAGAGAGAAATGTGCATGACCAATAGTAACATATGTTGGAGGCAAAAATTCTTATCAAATTTTGCAAAATAATCTGTGTTTACCAACTGAACAGCATATGTCTACCCTGGAACAGATAGGAAATTAAAATGAATCACATGCATCAAAGTTTGCAGTGCGAGTATTGTGAAGTACAGTTTCAGTTTTATTTCTTTCAATTTAATATATATGATAGTTGATGTGATGACTTCAATTTCCTGTTTTATGTTTAGGCTACACTGACACTGCACAAACTATATTTTTTGTCATAATACGGAATACAGGCCGCAGAGTGCGGCTCATAAACACATCAGGATAATGAGGTGTAATTTCTGGATACATTTCTCGTTATGGGTAATATAGGAGCCCCTATCTCACAATTATGTCTTGTTTGAGAGCGCGTTTGCTGAAAGTGGACTGATTGTCCGCGCTTTCCGTATAGCTACCGAAGTGACTGTGACAGCCCTTCGCTGTTTAAAGCTTTAAGCCTTTCGATGCCAAGCGCACCTGAAATATACACAAACAACGTGCTTGTCCGGAACCAGAAAAGTCGCAAGCATCATGCGAAGGCAGGGATTACCCTTCTACGGGTTAGTTGCGTCCTTGAGCAAAAAAGAAAAACCGGGGAGTGACAAGTCATTTTTAACAACGGGCTGTCGCTCTTATCGTTATCACAAATGACGACTTACGCCAACGTACTGCGCTTTGTCGGGAAGCTGTTATGGTTCATTCTTTAGAAAGGGTATTTATTTTTTGCCGCAACGTAACTTACGTCATCGGGGAAGGTTTTAAAATATAAAGGTCATGTGTCAGGCGGTGGTACCTAGGTGACATGAGCGCCCGAGAAAGATGGACTTGTACAGTCACTTTCCTTTGGAAGCGGTGATAACGTTGCAATTTAAATCACAATAGAACTTCGTACATGGTATTTTTCCTAATATTTTAACAGAAGGCTAATCAGTCCTGATATTATTAAACTTATTACTTTTTAGCAAAGACACTCTCCCATGACTTCAATATATATACAATAAAGGGCTCTGTAATTTCCACCGTTACCTTACGTAGGTATGTTGGCGCACTTCATGTAATAATGCCAGTCAGCCTACTCACATATAGCGCATTACTAATCACGTCTACCATGGCCTCGGCTTCATCGCAAGAAGCAATTGCCTACCTATTTTGATTACTTGAAACTCGGTAGGCTTAAGACAAGCCAAAATTCGAATAGGAATGCGTAGTACAGAATTAGTATGGAACCTACCGTGATATAGAACTTATGCGTTACACTCGAGTCTGTCCAGAATCGCACAGTAACATTTATTTACTTTGACTATTCATTTATCATCAGTGTTAGTAAACAAAACGCATGCTGTGCCGATCTTTCCCCCCACCTCACCCCAAATTCAGTTGGGCGCAGGCTACCACCCTGCGTCTGCTAAAAACAAATACGTACCCTTCACCCGCCCGTCTCCACCTTATATTCCCTGAAGTTTACAGTACCCCAAACTGCCGGTGCTGTGGCACTCACCCGGCTACGCTTCCGCATATGCTGTGGGAGTGCCCAGCACAGTACACTCACATTCACACCACGACCCTCTCGTCGAGGTTGCGTGAGGCTCTGCGGAGCTCCGCCCTCGACGACCAAACCTGGGCGGCAGAGCACGCCCGTGAGGCGGCGGTGAGGCAAGTCTCGACGTGCCCTCATCGCTATGTTTGCGTCGTGAAGTCGCCTGAGCTTGCACAAGTTATACAATTGTACGCTCCAATATTCCATCATCAAGAGTTCGCGCTTGTCATCACGAATAAGCTAAAAAGCAACCTTGCCTTCAGAACGTATAGTCAGCGTCAAAAGTTTTCGTACCCCAGAAGGTGAAAAAATATTTATATTTCTACGCCTTAGTCACGCATCGTAGTATTCGGATTTATAGCGTATACTGGTCTAGAGTAAACAAAACAAAAGTTTTGCATATTAAAGCGAAGCTTTGTACCTCTACCAGCCAAGGGTTCTGTCGTGTCCGTCGTTGTAAGCAAAAAACGATCCCGACGAACCGCTAACAATTGCAGGTATAGCAGTATAGCTTACTTGAATTCAGGCATTCAGCGTACAACTAAGCACTCGTTTTCAAAAGAAAAACCACAAAAACAAGCTTCAAAGTGATGAGCCAACATGATGGATGATAAGGGCTGCGGGCAAACAACGGAAACAGGCTCGGCGCGGTCCGTAAGATTAGATTGCAGCTGTTGCAAAGCTTATGCAGCTGCTTGAAAGAGGGTTGACGTCATTCGAAACCCTTCCAGCCTAGTAACTGCTTCGGTTCATTTTCTAGACTACCCCACTATGGGGTAGTCTAGTAGTGTATATCACACCGATCATAAAGCAGTAGTGAACATTGTTGTGAAGTAAATAATAATAAAGGCCGTGGTTAAAGTTACGTTGTAGTGTGTGAAATATCAAGTGCGCCGCAGTCACCGTGAGGGTGGCGTAAAAAGCTTCGCTTTCCAACCACCTTCACAGGGTGGATTGGCGGGCAATTTTTTTTAATGGCTGCGGGCGTAGCAGCGTTGAAAATGAACTTTTGCGCAGAACCTCGGCCGCGTAAACTTTTGGCGGCGACTGTGCGATTGAACACCTGCATTTTCTTTATTCTGCACACAATTTTTTTTAATGAATGGCCTTCCAGCCAACGTCATGCAGTGCTTACACCTGGTTAATTTTCACGACAGCCATCTCAGACATGACTTATTAAGTAGTAGAACTGAACTATTATGTAGTACGTCATTATTATCACCAATAAGGTGTAATAAATATGTAAACAAATAAAGGATAATAACATTGCCTATGAAATTTTACTAAAATTTTAGGACTACTTCAAAACTTCGAATGTTCGTCTTGTGTACGTCCCTATACTTTTTAACAAACTGACAGGGAGAAATTCAAGGGTGAAATTGACATCTCTTGTGGCACCATGGCAGAAAAGGGAAGGTGTGGCTTAGTGGGCCCATATGAAAGGATCAGCTGCAATTGTGCTACTCACGCACAAGGAACGACACTTTTGTATTTTATTTGCAGGCAGTAAAGTGATAAATGGTGTCAGTGGACGCTGGCGTGATCATGACAATACCACCGTACCGATATGAGCCATAAACGATTCTAATTGGGGAACATTTCTGGAAACCCTCACGGTCCTTTCTCTCTTCAATTGTTCAAACACGTTAAATTTAGGGTAGGAGAATATTCTTACAGAATTACCGAAGAATTGTACTAGTCATTATATCATGGTGCTGCGATCTGATTCAGTAATAGAGTTAGTTAAGAACAGAACAGCAGAATGCCATAGCAACTTTGGTGATTCTAGCCGAAAACAATGTCTTCTTGCAACACTTTGTGGGCATAACTCAAAAAGGGTGTGGTCTGTGATTGGAATCGTTCTTTATTTTTACACGACAAACTACATTAGCACGTCCCGGTGTCTTTTCGCATAATTTCCAATACTCCTCAGCGCACTCTGTGGTAAAAGGATATGAAGACCTTTGGTATTTCTGGAATTTCGTGAAGGTATATGGGAATGGCTCAAATGATAAGACACGTGCGCTGCATATTGAGGATAGAATGTTTATGTTTCGAGGTATCGGTTTGTACTAAGCAAAAAAGCTTGTGAAATAATTCGGACAGCCTTCATTTGCACCGAAGATCCGGTACGGAAAAATTCTGCTTTGATATAATGCAAATATACTCAGTCAAATAGCTTCTGTATTCCTTTGTAAGAATACTACGTCTGGGGCTGCAGCCAAGTTTTCTACTTCTGTGTCTTTTAATTGCACACACTAGACACTTTTTTTTGTGGTACGTTTCAAGCTGCAAAATAATCGCACAAACACGCCTTTTCCATGACATAACTGAAGACGCCAAAAATATTTCTTAGTAATGTCTTCATAAATGTTTGCCTTAAGAAAGAAATTAACTTTCAAAACACGTAACCTGGGTTTATTGTCTTAAATGCATTAACCTAATGTGCAAAAGAAGTTTGGAAGCACGTTCGCATGTTCACGAAACCAGCCAGCAATTTTTTTAGGAAGACGTTGGTACAGTAGAAAGAAATGAAACAAGAACCGTAACTAAATGACCTGGATTTGGGAATATGCCATCTGGCGGGAAACCGCCAAACTAAGCAGCGACAAAGGGATAAAAAAATAGCGGTGCCGCTGGCTTCGAACATGCGAACTCAGAATGGTGGTATCAGTGATCCTAATCTGTGGTCACGCAGAACGCTCGGCTATCGGTTCGACGTGCTGCGGGAGGCAAAAATTAGGTTTATGTACGTACCACAATAAATTCTGCGACCTTGTTATGAAAAATGCGATTTTGGAACGACTTTTTTGCCATTTCAAGAGCTGCTGCTGCAACTAGCTGAAAGCTGAGTCATTGAAGTTGATAAATCCCCGATAATACGTCGATCGATGCAATAGGCTCATCGCAAATTGCTTTTTACTGGCCAAAAAAGCCTCCAAAATTTGGCCTTTTCCATAGACTCCCATACTTCGAACTTCGCCCGCAATTTGGAACGGGTTTTCTGTCGTAAGTAATGGTACCGCTTGCATGAGATGTCGGGCTAAGCCTCTAGAGCCTATTTGCACAGTAATATTTTGAAAGATGGCTTCTATGATTAGTTATTTGGGAAAAACGACGCTCTCCCATAGAAAATGCGCATGTTTTCAGAGGCGGCCGCTAGAGGCGCTGTTCGACGATGTCCCAGATTCCTGGTATTGCATACTCAGTTTTTGCGTATATTATACCACACATATACTGTGATCCATGTGAATTATTATGATCACTTGCAAACTATACTGTTAACTGCAGTGATACTTTAAAAATGACGTTTGTAATTTATTGTTCCTTGTATGAAGTACGATAAAGTTTATTCACATTTAGCTTTCAAATCGTAGCATATAGGTCTCATATATGCTTCACCATTTAGTAATGCTTTGCATTTTTGTACAAATGCAGCAGTGACTTCTTTTCGATGCTCATGGAGTGAAGCAGAATACATATTGGCCACAGATCTAAGAAATGCTAAATGTGATGCTTTGTGTGTGTATAGTGCATGTGTACGTAACTTGTGTTTGAGTTGTATAACTTAAACCAGATTTTAAAAACAGGGATACACCTCAGATTACTGAGACCATGATGCATATTGTTGAACTCCTTCATGAGACAACATGCACTTTTCAAAGCATGGCTCATGCATGAATAATATTTTAAATTTCCACATGCATATATACATATATATTGTTTCACTATTATTTAACTTCAAAAAACATTTAAGTTCAGGCAAATGTAAGCAATATGCCATGGGTCTCATTCATCTTCAAAATGTTCCACGTTAAATTTCGGCTCAAGCTATTTGACACCTGCTACAGGGGCTGTACACCCATCTGGCACCCTTCACAGTGGGTGTTAAATAAGGAAAAATAAATGAAGGGTGTAAGTGTTTGAATGAATGGTGTTTTCACAACACCCTACAGTTTCTTTACATAGGCACCCTTGTTGTAGGGTGTGCCAAAAAGGCACCTTATAAAATAGGTGACAACTTACACCCTTAGGGTGTCGTCTCTGCGACAAGCCTATTTACACCCTTCTGGTGTAAAAACTTTTACTGTGTACGCAGCCGTCTACACATGCCGGAACGTGCACCGCGTTTGCCGACGCCATCACATGACTGCTGAGAGAGTATAACCCCCGTATTCATAAACGCTCCTCGACTTGAACTTGACTTGCCACCGCCTTCAACGCGTTTAGAACGCGCTACCCAAGGCGGTGGCAAGTCAAGTTCAAGTCGAGGAGCGTTTATGAATACGGGGGTAAGGCGGAGAGGCCACAGCGTCTTACACCCGCTTCTTACACGGGCCGTAACGCGCTAGCACAAACGCGTTAGAAACGCGCAGTTTCGTTAATGTTGGGTATTTATTGTCATCGTGGTGCGTGGGTCCATGTGCGCTTCGTGGCGTATAGTGGCTAGCGCCGCGCGTTCGGAAGCGAGGGGTCCCTGATTCGATTCCGCGCTACGGGCACAACTGTCGGAATTTTTTTTTCTCATAAAAGTAGACGTGGCTACCTACTACATACTATACAGAGGAGGGACAGACCCACACCCTAAGGAGCTTCACCCCTAAAAAAAATTCCGAAAGTTGTGTCCGTAGCGCGGAATCGAACCAGGGACCCCTCGCTTCCGAACGCGCGGCGCTAGCCACAACGCCACGAAGCGCACATGGACACACGCACCACGATGACAATAAATACCCAACATTAACGAAAGACTGCGCGTTTCTAACGCGTTTGTGCTAGCGTGTTACAGCCCGTGTAAGAAGCTGGTGTAAGACGCTGTGGCCTCTCCGCCTTACCCCCGTATTCATAAACGCTCCTCGACTTGAACTTGACTTGCCACCGCCTTGGGCAGCGCGTTCGAAACGCGTTGAAGGCGGTGGCAAGTCAAGTTCAAGTCGAGGAGCGTTTATGAATACGGGGGTTATACTCTCTCAGCAGTCACGTGATGGTGTCGGCAAACGCGGTGCACGTTCCGGCATGTGTAAACGGCTGCGTAAGACGCTGTGGCCTCTCCCCCTTACTAGAGAGTACTGCACGTTTCTAACGCGTTTGTGCTAGCGTCCCCTTAAGGGGGAGATGGTGCAATTATAATGAAGGGCGCTGTTATAAAATAAGGATGACGTCACATATGGCGCGTGTCATTGGTGGAAGTCAATCGTTCGATTTAGTGCGGCGAGACTGGGCGAATTACACGGAAGATTCACGGTTTACCGATGATTCCCTCCGGAGCTTTGCCCACTCATCATCATTCACCCCGTGGATATGCGGTGTTTTTTGTGTGAACAGCGCGCACGCGTACACAAAAATCCCGACCAACTAGAGGCTAACAGCTTTGCTGTAACATGAATTATGGGAAAGGATGTTACATGATTTTTGAGAAAGTTGTGCAGAAAACTAAGTACTCTGCAAGCCATCTATGAATTTGGGAACGTTTTATTAAATAAAATAGTTACAATGCTAATTGTCTAGACTGTCTATGCCCGCGCAGTATGGTAACTTGAAGTTAAAGAATCACTACAATTCCACAAAGTATGCACTACGCCCGACCAGACGACAATGTGATCGCCTCCTCTCGGATATCCTTCCACAGTTCCATGAAAGACGCTTTGTGTCCCTGATCGTGTATCTTTTTTTCGAAACAAGTCAGCTGGCTTGGAGTGAAATAGTCCCTCCAGCTGCCAATCTTGGCTTCTTTGACAAGGCTGTACTTAGTCTTGTCTCCTAAAAAGCCGCATTTACTGGACACGTTGTTCCGGACAAAAAAATCGTGCCATTCAGAAGTTGGGTTCTGTGCCAAATCAAAAACAATCACCTTCCTCATGTTCTCCGGCTTGGACCACTCAAGCACTTTTTCTAGAAACTCTTCGTCCTCTTCCAGAGCGCGGCTGTAGCTCTCACCCAGGAAGTGAGCCAATTTCAGCACCGTGTTGCGAGTGTACTCCTTGAGTTCCTCGTAAGTAACGAAAAACACGTTGGGTTCGTCCTTTAATGCATACCCTGAAGCGACGTGATCAAAGTAGTTACCGTAGCCGAGGTCGCCTTCCATGAATGGCCCTAGGAACTCTTCGAACGTGCCATCCTGGAACCTGTAGATGCTCATGTCGGTCACCATTCGAAAGAGCGAAACTGCGGCATCCCACGGGTTTCTGGCCACGTAGACGTACTTGGCTTTCGGGTTCATGGTGTCACGGCGCAGTGGAAGATGTGTGAAGAACAATCTTAGTGGCAGAGCGGACTTCCAGTCAGTGCTGTCCATGTATTCGAGGAGGCGGGTGTTGCTGGTGAATTCCTGGTAAGTTTTAACAGGCTTACCTCGCTTTAGTATAAGCTGTGTGATGTAATGTACGTAATGGGTCCCGCACTTAACATAAGTGCTTTGTATGAGATCGCCGTCGGCTGCACGGAACGAGAGATTCTTGCGAAATATATCTGGCTTCAGAAAGGCACACCTGGGGACGCCGTCAATGATTTGACGATAAGGCCTCCGAGAAGTCATTTCGGTTTGTGCGCGAAGTGCGAATCTGAAAAAAAAAGTGATAACAACAGTAAGCAGGCATTGCTTATCCGCCAAATTTTCAATATATACGGTTAAACTCGCGCAGGTGCCTCAGTATATAGGATTCCCTCCTCTTAAATTTTCAACTTGTGCCAACCTGTTTGTTTTCAGATTGTTGATTGAGCCCAGATTTGCCTGCATTTTAGGTTTTCTTGTGCCACGTTGATTAGGAGAATTAAATAATACCTGAAGTAAAAGCTGCTGGAGGTGGAGTGAATAAGAATGCACTTGTACAATTCGAGTGTACACTTGTAAACTAGATTGAGTGCAATTATCCACGCTACCAAACCTCTCTAAACCTGAAGTGCCCACGAAAATAATAATTAATATTCTGCGCATACACCTTAGAAGATGTGTGCGTGAAACTGCTTCGCAGTTTATTTATGTGTGTGAGGCGCGTCACAGGAAAAAATTGCAGGATGGACCTATGCATGTTTGCTACAACGGCACGTCAACATGCAATGTCTCCTCTGCTATTGTTTTTGACAGCGACGATTCCGCACGTAAAATACGTGACGTGGTTTTGAAGTTTGAAGTTTATTGAATACTTAGTGCAGATACAAAATATAGATATTTAGTATAGAAAAAGGTCCCATAGTGTAAACACTGTAGGGGGACCTTTTATAATGTTATGAAAACACAAACACTACTTAACAGCAGAAAAGCAGCGAAATATAAAAATACAAATGCAAATGCAAATACACGTTGAGGCGAAACAGTAGTACAATTGAAAATATAAAACGATAGGGATAAGGCATAAGCTGAAGTAGAAAACGAAGTAAACAGTAGTCAAAACGACAGATTGGAATTTGAGTTTAAAGGTGCTATAGGTTACACATGAAATTGCGAAGCTGATGTTTGAATGACGATATAGAAAAGGCACACTTAATGTTTTAAGGCAAAGAATTCCAAAGTTTGATTAAAACAAATGCTACTCTTTGAGAAGCATGGTTAGTTCGTACCTTGGGGAGTATAAAATTGTTATTGGAGGCAAAGCGCGTAATATTTGAATTAGTAAGGTATTGGATAAGAACAAATTTCAGAAGACTAGGGTCTTTAACTGCTTTATAAGCAAATGTGCAGACATTAAATTTGATTCGATTGTCAATATTCCGTACGTGCAGTTCCCGGTACAGATCAGTAACATGCGAACGTCGGTTGCTGCAGGTGAGAATGTGAATGGCTTGATTCTGTACATGTTGGAGGGAAGAAAGGTGGCAATGATATGTTTGACTCCAGGAAGAAATACAATAATTTAGAAGACTGTGAATGAATGCATAATATAAGGTGATCAAAATAGTCAAGTCAAAGTAAGGAAGGAAGGAAGGAAAGAGTGGAGAAGGAAAGGCAGGGAGGTTAACCAGCTCAGCACAACCGGTTTGCTACCCTACACATGGGAGAGGGATGAGGGGGAATGAAAGATGGGGAGGAGAGAGACAGCACATAACGTACACAGCACACACATCGTCAGTCACAGTCCGTCACTCTTGGGTGGTACGTTACATCACTGTCATAGCCGCTTGTCCAAGCCGGTGCAAGAGGATGGACCTCCCCGCTTCCGTAACAGCCAACCTTGTTCGCTGGCTGGATAAATGTGCCTCGATCAGCTCCTCGGCCGTGTTGTGCACGCCTAGTCGTAGTAGGCGTTCTGTGGACGTACTGATCGGCAGGCCCATCGCCTGCTTATATGCCTTTCTGATCATTGTGTTGATTTTTGTGAATTCCGTTGCGTTCAGTAGTGCGTATGGAATAACGTAAGTTATTCGAGACACGACGAAGGCTTGGACAAGCCGAAGCGTGTCCGCCTCCCCCATGCCTCTTGTCTTGGTTGTTATTCGCCGGATCATGTGGGTAACTTGGGCTGTAGTATTCTTAAGCTTGTTAATTAATATTGTGTTGGTGCGATCCGACTGGAAAACCATTCCCAATATCTTTACGCTCTGAGACGGAACGATGGTGTGTCCCTCCAGTTGTATCTTGATAGTGGGCGAGTCGGATGCATGCTTCTTTCGCGGTGAGACCAGGAGTAGCTCTGACTTTTGGGGGGCGCAGTTGAGGCCGCAAGACTTAGCATAGTCGCTCACCACGTCTGCTGCTTCCTGCAAGCGGCTCTCCATTACCCCGATGGACCCCGTGGACGACCAGATGGTAATGTCGTCTAGATATAGGCCATGACGGATCCCCGGGATGTTATCGAGGAGCGGCGGGAGGCCTATTAGGGCGATATTGAAAAGGAGAGGGGATAACACTGCGCCCTGTGGTGTGCCGCGCCAGCCCAGTAGAAAGGGGTCTGTGGCTTGGTCCCCGACCTTTAAAATGGCGTTTCTATCTGAGAGGAAATCTCTGATATAAGAATACGTCCTGGCCCCACAGCCCAGCGTGTTTAGCCTCTGTAAGATTGCTGTATGCTTGACGTTATCGAACGCCCCTTTAAGATCCAAGGCGAGGATAGCTGTGGGGGAGTTGCGTGTCGCTGGTACAATCACCTCCTCTTTCAGCTGAAGTAGGATGTCTTGAGTTGAGAGGTGTGGACGGAATCCTATCATCATTGTTGGAAGTTTCTCCGAGTCCTCCAGGAATGGTTGTAGCCGGTTGAGGACGATGTGCTCTAGGAGCTTTCCTACACACGAAGTGAGGGAGATCGGTCGTAGGTTCTCAATGGCTGGTGGCTTGCCTGGCTTCGGTATCAGACGAACCTCGGCCATTTTCCAGTCCTCGGGAAGTTTTCCTTCCCTCCATACTTCGTTAAGGTGAGCGGTAAGCTCTAGTAGCGAGGGGTTGTCAAGATTGACAAGTGCCTTATTGGTGATTTGGTCCATTCCCGGGGCTGTGTGGCGTCTCAAGCCCATTATCGCCGCTGTTACTTCATGTAGATGAATGTCCTCATCTAGGAGCTCATTTGGGGTGCCGGTGTAGGGTGGCAGAGGCTCCGATGGCTGTGTGGGGAAGTACTGGGCTTTGAGAGTCAAAAGGAGGTCCGCCTCGTTTCCTGGAAATTGGTGGATTACTCGGGCCATATTGTGGTGGGATTCCGTTTTGCTGCCGGCCGGGTTGATTAAATACCTCAATAACTTCCACGTCTTGGAAGTACTCAGTCTTCCTCTCAAGCTGTCGCAGAGGGATAGCCAATTTTCGCGGCAGAGTGTGTTAGCGTATTCCGCAGCCTCTTGTGTGAGTATTGCGATTCGCCTCTTGAGCTTGCGATTTAATCTTTGCCTTTTCCAACGCTTCAGCAGGCTACGCCGGGCTTCCCACATGTGGAGCAAGCGAGCGTCGATGCTTGGAGTGGTGGTAGACGTTTCAAGTATTTTAGTATGCGCCTTCACATCCTGATGGAGCTGAGTGATCCAGTCCTTAATTGACTGAAGCTGTAGGCTTTGTTCGTTTGTAGCTCTTCTCTTATCTCCCGCAGCTTGGTCCAATCCGTGAGGCGAGCAGTGCCTATCCTGGCTTTGTATTCGAGGCCATAGAGAGTGGTGGCTAGCAGCGCGTGGTCGCTGCCTATGTACTTCGCCAGATTGGTCCAGCAAGCTTGGGGGATATTTCTGGTGAGGGTTAAGTCGGGGTTCGTGTCTCTTGTAACACTTGTGCCGAGCCTCGTGCTACTCCTTGGATCGTTGACGAGTGTGAGGTCCATGTCCTCAATAACTTTGTGAAGCAGGTTTCCTCTGGGGTTGGTGTACGTATAACTCCAGAGGGGGTGGGCTGCATTGAAATCGCCCACTATTAGAAGCGGATGGTTGCCTGCTGCGTGCGTGGCTTGCTCTAAAACCTGTTTGAGGACCGATGGCGTGCTTTTCGGCCGACAGTAGGCGTTTAGAACGAACATGGGACCCTTCTTCTTTGTTGCCTGCGGGATAATTTTGAGCAGAATGGCAAGCGGTTCGGATTGTTGGAGATGGTGTTGAACGGCCACTAGCTTCTTACTGACCAGGGTGTGAAGGCTGTCACCCGTATCGGTGCCATACGTGACGTATCCGGGTAGGCGGACGTGTGTGTTCGTCTCTTGCAGTGCGATGATTTGAGGTGGTCTTGTCGATGTGGCGATGTATTGCATCAGCCATCCATGCTTGTTCTTGTAGCCCCGGCAATTCCACTGCCACACCGTGGTTTCGCCGGGGGAGCCCCCGCGCTTACTGCATATATGTTGAGGAGGAGCCATCTTGGTTATTAAGGGGTGGTGATGCGCGCACCAGGTGGGGTTCTGGTGAGCCTAGAGAATCTGGCAAATCTGGTAGGGCCTGATGAGCTGCTTTCTTGGGGCGCCGGCTTTGACGAGCTTCCAGTGCTAGTATGCGTTGCTCTAGTCTCATGATGCGTTCCGCCATCTCAGTGTTAGAGTGTTGTTGTTGAGTTGCGAATTGTTGTTGTTGTGCAGCTGACTGTTGTATAGCTGTGAGTTGTTGTTGCATGGTAGCTTGTAGGGATGTCTGAAGGCTCTGAATGGCCTTTGCTACTATCTCCTCTACCTTCTGAGGAGTGGCATATTGGACGGGAATGACTCCCTGTGGTGTGGTGGGCTGGGCAGTTGCTCGTTGCGGTGTCGGATTTGAAGTGACTGTGTGCGCTGGTTGCTCTTCCCGTTTCCGCTTCTCCGGGGGTGGGGTTGAAGTGCTTTGTGTAGGGGTAGTACTCTTTCGTCCTAACAATTCATCTTTAAGTGCTACGAACTCTGCGTGTACTTTACTGATTTCTGCTTTGAGTGTTGCGTTCTCTTCAGTGAGACGCCTAATTTGGGCGTGTGCCTGTGCCAGCTCTGTGTCAACAGGGGGGGGGGGACGAGCATGGGAGAAACAACCTGTGCCCAGCTCACCTGCTGCGTGACTTGCGCTGCTCCCTTGCTTCCCCTCCTGCCACTTGCGGAACGTCCACGGCTCGAGGTCCTGCCATGGGATGGCGTCCGTCGTCGCGATGAGGTCCTGCGCCTAGAACCGGAACCGGAACGCGGCCTGGAACTGCTCCTCTCCAGGACAGCTCCGCGTCGTTTCGGGGATCGCGACTTGCGGGAAGCTGAACGCTCGCCACGTGGTGTCGGAGACGAGGAGCCTGCTCTCAGGGCCTGCTGCGGTTTCCGACGGTTGACGGGTGGCAGGAATCTGTTGGGGCAGGTTTTGGCTGCCGTCGGGTGGTTCCCGCCGCACAGAGAGCACCGAGGGTGGCACTCATGCTGCTCCGTTGCTAGCGAAGTGCCGCACTCCCTGCACTTGGGTGTGGCGGGGGGACGCGGGCAGACGTCCTCTCTGTGGCCTGTCTCGTTGCAGGTTCGGCAATGTGGCACGGTCCTCTTGTAGAGGTAGCACCGCAGAAGAAGGCCGGAAAATTCGATGTAATATGGTACTGTTTTCCCCAGGAATGTGATCACCATGGTTGTTGTGTTTCCTAGTCTTCTACATGTCAGCGCCTCGTATCCGGGAGATTCAATGCTTTTAAGTAGCATTTCTGGCGTGGTGTCGTGATCGATGTTGTATATCACCCCTTTGCACGAGTTATCGGGGGATATTCCGTATGATGCAATATCATATGTTGTTGCACCAATGGTAATTTTCTGCATCTTGCTTAGTGCTGAGGCCGTAGCTTCTGAGGCAGTGCTCAGAACAAGGATGTTTTGGTCTTCGTTGATGCGTATTTTGAATCCGGTGTAGCCGATTTGTAGCTTTGCGTCGTTTGTGATGGCGTCTACTAACTTCCCTGGGCTCACCTTGTTGAGCTGCAGGCCGTTCCCTGGACGAACCGCCAACTTGTAATCGTCGGCAGGTAGGGGCGGTTGTCGGGGCTTGCGCATCACCGGTCGGCTTTGGCGGAGAACGGGCTTCGGTGGTGTTTGGGATAGTTGGGGCGTGGTCGAGCGTGTCTGCAGCCGACGACGACGGGCACGACTGGTAACATTGATCCATGGCTCACTGTCTTCGTTCTCCTCAGCGGCCGGAAGAAGTCCTTGCAATTCTCAAATTTCCATGTCCTCATCCTCCAAGGCCTCGGTGGACGATTGGTGGGTTTTGTCGGCGTCGGTATTGCGCAACGCGTTCGCCATCTGCAGCGGTGCGGCGGCCGAAGCCTATAGCGTAGTGGGTTTAGCGGGGCGGCCCCGCTTCGAAACTTGATGTGACCGTAAAATGCAAAATATAGCACTTACACCCTCAAGTTCGGTGTCGACGTGCTCTGGCTGACTTCAGACACACGATGATTACGTAGAATGTGGAGGCCGGGGTGATTTCGCCGGAAATGTGGCTTCTGAGCGGAGCAGATGTAGAGCCCATCCGACCCGTCGCCGCACTTCGTCGTCCTCCTATATCTTGTCGATGAAGATTCGCAATTGGATATTACAGAGATAAAAGCGGTGTATGCCGACTCAGCACTATTCATTAACGTGACACAAGACCAATCAGAATTAGATACCATTTCTTTAAATTTGTCGCGATCAAACTTATTTTTAACAAAGCTTGCGCTAATAGTGCGAGGACTGTTCTCAAAGCAAAGTGAAACTGGGAAATGATCTGTAATATTGATTTGAAGAATGAATGCGGAGGGAGAATGAAGAAGGTTCGAAAGCGCATGGTAAATAAGTGTTCCCAAACCATTGTCAGTGCAACGGGTGGGAAGGGAGAGAAGAAATTTCAAGACCATAACCTTGGAAACAGCTGACACACTGAGTTAGATAAGAGGAGGATGCTTCAAGTAAATTAATGTTAATATCACCCAAGATGATAGCGGACTTTTCTTTCATTTGAAAGAAGGTCAAGAATAGTGTCAAGTGCTTCACAAAAAGCAGGAATTGGTGAACGTGGTGATCGATAAATGGCACCAAAGACAATATTATTATCAATGCCTATTACAGAGTGGTCAACCTCAATCCACACAGACTCACAATCACAGACATTTAAGTGAAGATCAAGCCTACGCTTGTATTTAATGTCGGACCGAATAAACATGGCTGAGCCACCATGTTGTGATGAAAAGCTATTGCAATATTCTGCATTGTATGACAGGAAACCATAAAGATTTTTATCGAAATCACTCAACCATGTCTCAGAAACACATATAATTGAGAAAGAATGAAGACAAGAAGATAATAGTATCTGATAATCGCGAAAATGTTTGTGAAGATTGCGTGAATTGAAATGAATCACTGAATGATGCTTATGCGAAGAGTAGGATTGGACATCGTTAACGGAAATGTACTACATGTGATCAGATCAGAATACGAGGAACCGAGGAAAGAAAAAAAAACGAGAAAACCTGGTCAATATAACCAAAAATCGCAAGGTCCGAGTCACTCTTTATGCGAAAAACTTTGCTGTCGGTATATTGCCTCGCCTTGATGACGCAGTCATCAGTCCAAAAAAAAGCCACTTTTTTTTCTTTCTTCAGTTGCAAGGCCTTGCTGAATAATTGCTTACTCTGTGTAGTGAGGTGGTCATTGACGAAAACAGCTTTGCCTCGTGCTTTGCCGAATCCAATGTCACTAGTGTTCAGGCGTGCCTTTCGGGCTCTGCCTATGAACTCAGTTTTCAAGGATCGAGAGTGAAATCGGACAAGCAAGTGCTTTGTATCAGAAGCAGATGGAACACGATGAATGACATCAATGCCATTAGCAGAAACAGGACATTCTATTTTAGAGGCAATAGTTTGAAGAATTGTCATGCAGTCTTCACCCTGGGTACACGGAACGCCTTTGATTTCGAAGTTTTTTTTTCGCGAGTACTGTTCCATGTCACCAATTCGTCTTTCCAAAGATTCGTTGTGCGCGATTAGGGATTTGTTCATTGCAGTTAGTTCTTCCTTTTCTGTTTTGAGGGATTCAACAGTCCTGTTACGAAAATCAAGACTGCTTGTTAGTCCCTCTATCTCGTCCTTTAGACCTTTAATGATCAAGGAAGGTTGGGAATCTAGCTTGGATACTACAGTTGTCGTTATCTTGTCAAGCAAGTTATCAAGTTTGTCTTTGAATGTACTTTCTAGCTGTTCCACGCGTTTGGACAGTTCAGTGACAGTCGGCATGATTGAAAGACAACACCGGAGGCAGCAGCAGCAGCAGCAGTGGCAATAAATTATTAACAAAATGAATAGCAATATACAAAGAGGGAAAATGTGCACGAACCTGTGAAGCCGCGACGGAAGATTCAAGCATGCACACACTGCTACACCGCCACTGGTGCTGCTGAATGAAGTTGAGTGGTCCGTAGGACGTTTATATAGCCAAGCTGCTGGCGACCAGGCGCAGGCGCAGATCCGAGGGCAGCAGTGAGCTGTCAGAATCACGCCAGGAGCCCGATGACGCACGCTGCTGGCGATTAGGCCGGTTACTTGCACGTGCAGGGTCGCGAGGAGGTGCTGAAGAGTAGTTTAGGCAGGCCGATAGCGCAAACCTGTGAAGCCGAGACGGAAGAGTCAAGCATGCACACACTGCTACACCGCCACTGTTGCTGCTTCATTGTTATTCAAGTAAAAATTGGGAAACTCAAGTGCGAAATAGTCGCTATTGTTCTCGTAGATTCAGCATATCGGAGAGTTCAAGCCTGGTGTGTTTTTTGTGACTGCGACAAAAATAACCAAAAGATAAAAGGTTCTTATCGGGTTTACCATTGTATGTTTTTAATGATGCTGAATATGCAATAGAACTATCAAAACTGACTCTATCACACAGAATTAGTGGAAGCCGGAAAGGGTCGGCTAGTAACGCTAATGTTGTTTTTAGAAGTAGCTTGACATATAGTTTAAGTGTGGGTGGATTTACTGATGAGTAAATTTCACGCTTTTGAATTCCCAAAGGCGCCAAGATATAACGGGACGGTCCATAGATTCATGTTGGTTGTGAATGTAGTTGTCTGTACCTGTAAGATGCATCATTCTTCTAGCCTAGATCTGGAGTCACATGAGAAGCTTTTCGCGCGGAAAATACATCCGTTCTTCATTAAAGCCCTGTTCTTATTCATTTTGACATGCTGCAAGAACAAAAATACCGTTTCAGTAGTGCCACCAGTGCGCTCGGGCTGGTAGGCCTGCGAATATTATTAAAATTATGTGTTAAACTTGCAACTATTTGTTATAGTGGAAGGACTTCCGAGAAAAAAAAATGCGTCAGAACCCATACCGTAATGACTATCGACGGTTATGCTACCGGTAATTACCGGTAATGCTACCGGTAACCGACGGTAATTCAATCACTAAATTTCACTGAATGTGTCATTCCAGCACCGATGTTTTTTTACACAGAGCGGTTTTTGGATTCCAGCTCTGAGGAAACACCTTCGATCATGTTCTTCGCGACCTCTCTCTCTGTCCTCACAATTGCCATTTTGCTCCCCTTTCTTTCGGTGTCCTAGCCCAAAATGGCTCGCTAGAGGCATGTGCCTTAACCCACCCTTACTGTCCTTTTAAAATTGAACGTCTTTTTTCTCTCTCTATAGCTTTGCCCGCAGAGATGAGCTTGGTCCCCGATTATCAAGGCGTGTCGTCAGATCTCATGCCCTGCTAGAAAAATGCAGCCAGTTCCACGAAGTGCAATTTGTCGAAACAGCGGCGCTGTGGTCGTCTTGTTTCTGCGATTGTCGTGTATGTTTCTTTTTTTTCGCTTTTTCTTTCTTTTTCGATTAGCCAAGATTTCTTAACTATATCCACGTTGAAGTCCCTAACGAGGATGAATAGAGTGCCTCTATAGCACTCGGATTCAAACCAAGTTAATGAGTTAATGAATCAACTATGAACTCTTTTGCGCCGTTTACCTCAAGACCGGGAGCTAAGCGGACGCCCAGGGGCGTCCATCGTGCGAAGAGCGCGCGTCGCAAACAGCTGCTATTATACTGCGGCGCCTCTCCTCCTCTCCTCCCGGCGAACGGGTCACGTGACCTCTCCGGCTCTGCCGCTGCGTGACGGCGCCGTCATCGACGGCACACAAGAATAGCTCCGCTGTTAAAACCACAGCGATATTTCTTTCCTGGGACAGCTAGTTGCGGATTTTCCCATGCCAGATTGGCCAAAATGTTGCTTAGTGCTGTCTGGAGCCAACTAGTAGTGTATTAAATGAAAATTACGGGGTTTTACATGCCAAACCATGATCTGATTATGAGGCACGCCGTAGTGGGGGACTCTGGAAATTCGGACCACCTGGGTTTCTTTAACTTGCACCTAAATCTAAGTACACGGGTGTTTTCGCATTTCGCCCCCATCGAAATGCGGCCGCCGTGGCCGGGATTCGATCCCGCGAGCTCGTACTCAACAACCCAACACCATAAGGAAGGAAAGAGTGGCGAAGGAAAGGCAGGGAGATTAACCAGTTCAGCACAAACGCTATGCTACCCTACACATGGGAGCGGGATGAGGGGGAATGAAAGATGGGGAGGAGAGAGAGAGAGCACATAACACCGCACACTCATCGTCAGTCACAGTCCGTCACTGTTGCTTAGTACGTGACATCACTGTCACAACCGCTTGTCCAAGCCCGTTTCCTTTAAAAACCTAAGTAGTCCCTTCGTCGCCTTCGGCTGCGATGTCTTCTGTCGACGACACGTGAGAATCATTTCAATTGACATTGGTCGATTGTCCAGGTGTGCTAGAACAGACGCCAGGGACTGTCTCGGAACCAACACCATAGCCAGTGAGCAACCACGGCGGGTGACTAGTAGTGTATCGTGAACGTTACGTGCTTTCAGATGATGTCTGCATAGCTGCGTACAAGGTGACGTGAACACCACGTGACAACTTGTTCTCGAGGAATTTAATCATACGACTGAATAATGAAACATAATTATGGGGTTGTACGTGCCAAAAGCGCTGTATTATTTTGAGGCATGTCGTATTAGGGGACTGCGGTAACTTTGACCACCTGAGTATCTTTAACGCGTGCCCAGTGCACGGCACATGGGCATATCCGCATTTCGTCCTAACCGAAATGTGGACGCCGCAGCCGGGATTTGATCCCTCAATCTTGTGCTTAGCAGTGCAAAGCCATATAGCAGCTAAGCCACGATGGCGGGTCACAGAATAATAAACAGTGGAGCATTGCGCGCAGCGCCGGACCCTCATATGCAGTCGGGCTGCTCGGAGCCCTCATGAACAGTCGCCGCCAATGCGTATGCGCCGCAGTCAACGTGTATGTGCTTCCAACAGGCCAGTGGCTTTCTGAACATCGGGTATTGCCGCATTCCTAACATAAAGAAAATTCGCGTCCAGTGTGTGTTGGTGGGCGAACTCCACCATTGTCGTAACGAACCTTAAACGTTTCCGGTAGTAGACGTTTCTTAACCAATCGGTTCCTTTTAACAGCGGAGCTGTTTATGCCGAGCGTAATCTGTCTGTCGTAGACATAAACAACTCCGCGGAGCGATGTCGTCACCTCGCGTTGCCTAGTAACCGCCGGCGCAGAGGCGCGCTCGCTTCGCCCGACCAGCACCACCTAGATAGCACAAGGTCTACGCACTCCGATCCATGAAGTCATGCTACCTGGCCCGATTGCCATAGATTCTAATGGGGATGCTCCCGCGTAAGCCACTGTGATCTTGACGTCACGGCTTTCATCACGCTAGCCTTGCCAATGGCATAGATCAGAGTGCGTAGCCTGGGTTATCTAGGTGGTGTTGGCCCGACGCAGACACGGCTCCAACGAGCTCCCGCCAGCTGTGCACTGCTGCGCATGCGCCGTGACGTCATCCCGGCGCGTCTGCTCTCGCCGGCCGTACAATGTGCATAGCTTTCGCCCCACTTCCCCTACGACTGCGCCACCAGCTGCACACTACTGCGCATGCGCCGCGTGTCAGCCCTTACAAAAAAAATTGTTGAAAAGTTGTTGAAAAGTCATTGGTCAATGTCAACAAATGGCATTGAAAGCACATTGAGGCTTTGTTGAAACATTATTGAGGAAATTGTTGAGAGGTGTTGAAAATTGGCCCGCGACATTTTGTTGAAACATCATTGGGTCGTTTCAATTTGAGAAGTCATTGATGGATTGTTGAAACCATGTTGAATTCCAATATTGAAAGCCCATTGAAGAACTGTTGAAGATGTGTTGAATGTCAATATTGAAAACCTGTTGAGACATTGTTGAAATATGTTGAATGCCAATATTGAAACCCCATTGACATAATGTTGGAACTGTGTTGAACGTCAATATTGAAACCCCATTGAAATATTATTGGAGCAATATTGAATATCAATATTGAAACCCCATTGAGATATTATTGAAGCATTGTTGAACATCAATATTGAAACCCCATTGAAGTATTATTGGATGAGCATTAAACGTCAATATTGCTTGATGGAGGCAAAAGGTGCTACATATCCGAAACAGGACACAAGAGGAAGAACACAGACAACACACACGTTAAGCACCAAACGTGTGTGTTGTCTGAGTTCTTCCTCTTACGTGCGTGTTGTCTGAGTTCTTCCTCTTGTGTCCTGTTTCTGATGCACTATGCCTTTTGCCTCCATTATATTATACCAACAAGCCCAACGTGCAATGTTAGTCAATAATGCAACACCATTTAAATATTATTGGAGCAGTGCTGAACGTCACTATTGAAATCACTTGAGAGCGCACTGAAATATGCTGTTTGGTGAATAGTGTTGAAAACTGCACTAGACTTTTCTATAAATACCGCTGAGCTACGTTGAGTCTCATGGCATTACCATTGATGCCATCCATATTGATGTGGTCCTTGCATACTAGAGGACAGGGGCAAACTCAGGCACTTCTGTATTGAAGACCTGGGTCACCCAGGGATCAAAACCACTTTTAGATATAGCCTGTTATAAAACATGTTATAGAGCTGCTAGCAGAACCATTAAGCCAGTTTTCGAATTGGCTTAACACACAAAATCAATACTCCTTCACAAAATCAACAGCTCAAAATTGATGTGGACAAAAAGCATTTTTTCTAGCTGAATTGTTTATTGAAGCCAAACATTTGTTAACTGTACAGCCATGTGTGCATTGAGATCAAAAAATTCCTAACGCAATCTACAAACTGCCAGCAGCTTGATACAATAACGAAATTGAATACTGAGAGATGTAAAGTTTGCGTGGCCCTAAAGTAAAACATTTCTCAAAATTTAAATAAATAGAAAATAAATATTATACTAGCATTACAGTAAATACCGTTTAAAATGTACTTGATTTCTCTATTTGGTAGCCAGTAACTTAATAATCATGGCACAATCT
The DNA here is from genome assembly GCF_013339745.2 of Dermacentor silvarum. Lineage (NCBI taxonomy): Eukaryota > Metazoa > Arthropoda > Arachnida > Ixodida > Ixodidae > Dermacentor > Dermacentor silvarum. The sequence continues at coordinate 102,251,764 of NC_051156.1, forward strand.
GCATGAGCCCACTGACTCTTATTTATTGGTTAAATGGTGTGCCCATTTTACGAAACGTTATCTACCTCTGAAACGACATGGTAATTACAATAACTTGTGCCATGGGAGCAGTTTATTGTGCTGCATTGCCTGTTGCACGATCCAGTTGCGTTTTCTGCCATGATTACTAGGTTCCTGGGCAGGTCATTACATACCAAGCGAGTTATTCACTTTGACTACTTAAGATTTTTATCTGATACACAGTGGCCATTAGTTACCTGCTGGAAGACTTAAATGGAACTGGCATGAGGAAATTTTTTTTAATTTTTGAGTGCCGCAAAACAAGTTAGAATGAAAGAATTTGCAAGAAATCAGATTTCATGCATACATGAAAGAAAGCACATCGCTGCCTTGCCCGAGAACTGTTGTTGCACTCTGAATTTAAGCAAACTTTAACACTTAATTCTTACTGTTTTGAAATAGCAAAATAAACCATTACTACAAACAAATATTAATATGTAGTTTTCCTTAAACAGAACCACTCTGACAATAGCACAGATTCCACTTTCCGGTGTACGTATGAAACCTAATTTTCTGTAAAATTTCTCACTGGGCCTACTTTTACTTCATCAAACAAACTTGAAATGGTGTGCCGTCATGGAACAGTCTTGGCATGAAATGACCCGAGATACCTATGAAATAAAATTGCCAAGAAACACTAGCTTTTGTAGAAATATATTAAAGATTTACGTAAAAATGTACTAAAGTACAAAGCGCAACACTTGTGCAATTCATTATTAATCACAACACAGTACTTGTGTCTGAACCATCCAACCTGGGCTTTTCAGGTGACTAGAAACATCATAATAACAAAAAAAAATGTTGAGGGCTGCAAGTGCACAACACTTGAACTGTCCACAGACTTGAGCTCTTCTGGACACTTCAGGTCCCTTGCGAGAACTGAGGCCAGAGTGTTCTTAATGTAGGTCATGTTGGTCCCAGGAAACTTGCGACAGGGAAAGCCTGTAAAAAAAGGAAAAACAGCATGACGTTAAAGATCAATGTTCCACATGCAAAAGTGCGACATACAGTACGCCCTGTTATAATGAAACTGTTTCATTTGTTTTGTTTATTCCAAGTTTTCACGAGTTCAATTCTAGAGAATGACCAGCTTTCAAAGTGGAGTGGCACCGGAGGACTCCACTTAGTACAATATGCAGAAGGCAAACAGGAAAAGCCCACTGTGGCAGAATAACTTCATGAATATCCTTGATGTGAAAATGTGAACGTTGCTTGCTTAGGAACAAAATGGTGGAAAAAAGACTTCATACTGTTGGTGAAAACACTTAAAGGTAGACTACTGGCAACTAAAATTAGTTCTCTCAACAATCATAATCAAAATGTGCAGCACTTTATTGAACTTTTCCTTGCAGGAGTTGCTCCATATACGGTTATGCGGCCAGAATTGAGTGTGATATATCTGAATTTGTTTTACAAGCTCATATGCTACTGGAGTGCACTTCTCGCATCGTGATGACCATTCTTATGCCTCTCTACTGAAAACAAAATACTGCTTATAACGAGGATTTACTGCAGTTGCACGCCGACCTGGTTACATTAACACAAATAAATGCGAAGAAGAAATACGAAGAAATGCTCAGTCTTACAAGAGAAATATGCAAGTGGACTGGCTCTGCTAATCCTTTGAGGGTGACTGCCATGCATGTAGAGTGGTGGAAACAAATCGTGTGGTCACGACCATAAATATGAGGCGGCGAAAGAACATATAAATAAGCATACCTTTTAAGAATGAAGTGTCCCCAAGCATCACATTACAGATTCTGTAACCTTCTGCGACTTCTACAAAAATCCTGATTGTGCTGTTGCTCCTTGGCTTCTTCCAAAACTGATCTTTCTCTTTATTCTATGGTGCCCATCACTGCAGTAGTTTGGGAGTATTCACCTAGTTTAATGTTTTGTGAGTGTCATTACATTTAAAAAATGTGATTATGCTAGTTTGCCCTGCATGCTACAATAAACATGGTGTAAAACAGCGGACACTAAGAAACCTTTGTCACTTTGTGACGTAAAAAATTATTTACCCATTTTTTTTTCTGGAAAGGTCACTGAAGAACAATCCAGAATAAAAATATAACGCTTAAATTGGGGGATGTTTGCCGGAAAATATGTGATCCTCAAAGGGTTAAACATGAACACCTACAAAGCTCATTCAATCTTTGATAAATCTAAACCCATAGTACTTGAGCACTGGTTTATAATAACGCTGAAAACAGGCAAGTGCGTCCTTGAAGTAAGAAAGCAGGAGACATTTCCAACAATTTCAGAGTGGGAGCTGTGGACATGCCTCATGTTCTGTAAGAACCTTTATATAGTAGCTGCCAAGGGCCTATTGAGTACTGATCATTTTATGGGAACGTGAGGAAAAGTCAAATAAATACCTTTGTTTTTTCCACATCCTAGAATACAATGTGATAAATTGGATCTTAATTGGTTCAGTGCCTAGAATGAATGGACATTGATAAACAGCAATGTTGACAACGAATTTGGCAACTGTTCCTATTGTTGCTTTGATCGAAACTACCAAACAATTATGCCCCGTAACTTAAGCTCCCTCTGCTTAAAGGCTACTGTCTGCCACCACATGGACCTCCTTCAAGACAGGAGCAACTTTAATTCAGTGTGGTCTGTTGAAATAGGTGAAACCACTATGTTTTGCGTTACAGAATCTGGAGGGCCATATTGATTGCTGAAATTTGGTGGAAGTGCTGTCGCTCGAGTTGAGCAGTAACTGCACTTGAGCATAGCTTCTCCACAATTCCTATATTATAACAACACTTTCAGGCTACTTAAGCACACCCGCTATAGCACCAGATTGGTAGCAAGCTTCACAGATTGGTACTACAGATTGGTAGTTGCTTCATTCCAACTGTTCATTGCAATGACAGTCAAGTAGTGCAACTAATGCGCAAATACACCTAACTTTGTCAGTTGGAGCCACCAATCACTTCTGGCAGTTAAGGCTGCTTTTAAAATTTAGCACTTTAGTATGGAGGCGTTAGAGACTTGAGATCAAATGAACATTCATTCCAAATAGTAGGCTATTGTAGCACGTAGTTGCAGACACAGGCTACTTGAAAGTCATTTGTTGTGCTAATAGCAAGCTGGTAATTCCAAGTACAAAATGTGAAGGCAAAAATGCAATGGGTAAAAGGATGTACGGTACTTGCCTATAACAGCGTTGACCCTGATAAGGCCAAGAGCCTCTTTTTGCCTATTGGTGGTGTTGTTTCCGAGAAGTGAGTGGCCCATGAGGTTCTCTGTGAACACATGGTGAATCAAGGCCCTTGCAAACTTGCCTGGTCCACCATGGCAAGCTGTGCCAGGATCATCTGAATGAGCACTTCTCCAACCTATGTGAAACGGCACGTTTAGGTAAATAATATTAGTGAGGTAGTTTAACGATTATTTACACAACAGCCACACTCCGAATAAATCACAGAAATACTGTCTGCTCCAGAACTAAAATGTCAACTAATGTCACTAATAAAAACAACTAAAACTAATGTCATAGCTTGTTATGCTGTTAGGATGCCATGTGCTTCAGAAAAACAAGGATTCACCCAGTACAAAATAAAATAGTAAGTAAACCAAAGCATTGAAAACTTTAATGCAAGTAGCATGTTTAGGATACTTCACATACTTTCAGGTGTCTGTCTAACTATTTTCCAGCCAATGTGTGTCACTTGGTGGTCAATGGCCTAATGGGTAGGGCTGCTATGTAGACGGGAAGTGGGTTAATAACCATCTGATGGACCTGCTTGGATCTCTGGGTATGTGACTCAGAGTATGTGTCATTCTTCAATGAACTTCTTTCACGCCATCGTGGGTAACTGCTGCTTGTGTTGGCAAGCAGCAGTAGCAAGCAGCTCAAACAGGAAGATAACTGTCGACGTTAATGCGATTACCACTACACATCAGATTCGCTTGCTGTGTCCCAGACCTACTCAGCTGAATGTGTACATAAGACACAAAGACAGGGTGTGCCAACTGCCCACCTCATCAAATAAATGAATCGACTCGCAAATCAAAGGTTATGCAAAATCGCAAAGGAGACACTTAATGCTACCATTTTTACTAAATCTTAAGGAGAATACCTCCCAGCAATACATTCTCCTGGCAACAGTGCATTTGATCATGGTGACGCTAGACGATGAATGGCCAAAGAATTCACCTTTCGCATTCCGGCTGTGGCGTCTCCAGGCTCATTTTGATTCTGAAAACAGATGTCAGTTTTAAAATGTGACGCCACGATAACTCAAAAGCAGCAATCAAAACATCTACATGGACGATTAAGCCGACATAAATGGATGGATATAAATGACTGATTGAAAACATTAAAGCATGGCTGCTCTTGCCACTGGCAGTGTGAGGTGAGCAAATAATTTATTTTTAATTTCTCTCCTAAATTTTAAAATTATTTTGCTCATCTACTGCATGAACTGTTGCGGCCACATCTTAAAGGTAGCTCGTTCATATAAAACCAGTGTTGCATTTTTTACTCCCCGTCTAACTGCTGCTACTGCAGTTTGCTTACTCTCTAAGTATTCCACAGAACTGCTCCACCAACAAACCATTGTTCCAAGCTTATGGCAAAGCGTCATTTAGATCACAAGATACGCTCCCCTTTAACTCTCTCTCCTCTTTAGTGTGTGAATTCAAAGCAAAAATAACTTATTGACATAGCTGTCTGCTTCTATCTCATAAAAAGCCTTGCTAATTTTTGACATTTGTCGATAACGCTTACATGCATCTGGGAGCACAGTGGGACGACACGGCTAATATGCGCAAGCATCTCGTTCCTTTACTGATTTTCGAACTTAGTTATATCAATCAGTTACTGAAGGGCCAAAGGCTGAAACTTCACACGATGACATTATTTTGAATGTTTCATCCTACTAAAGCAGAACATAGCATCCCACAGAATCTGCCTTTTCCGTGAATATAGAGCGCCTACGCGAAGGCGTTAGCGCGAAGTACTCGATGGCGTCGAAGGGAGATAATGGTTAAAAAAAAAGTTCACCGCGCGCGTACCGGCGGAAAACAAACCACACATAACCTGATGATTTCACAGCATTCACTGGCATCAGCCCTTTTTTATCTCACCTATCAAATAGAATCACATATACGCCATTGCAATTTTTTATTATTATCGCACCACAGCGCGTGTCTACCGCACGGCGTGTCAGCGGACTCTGGGCACTCGATCCTGAAGCGAACAGCGCAGCAGAATACATTAGAACGGCAGAACGCCCCGCGCATATTTTCGACGATCCCGACACGCCATGTAGTAGATGCACGTCAATGGACGGCGTTGCGTGAACGAAATATACTTGATTACAGTACAGTTCGGATTATTTCACGTCGCATTGTTTCCACGAAAACGGCAAAGCACGAGCGCTCATTAATAAGGCTAATTTCAATCGGTGCTGGAACACCGTACCAAACATCGTGGCGCGCACAACATGCCCTGTTTTAGCTGGCTCCACATAGCTGCCCACCAAAACGGCAGAGCACGAGCGCTCATTGATAAGGCTAATTTCAATCGGTGCTGGAACGCCGTACCAAAAATCGTGGCGCGCACAACCACGGCCGGGATCGACTGGCGCGCGCGTTCGCAAGAAGCGAGCGTGCGCGCCAGTCGAGCCCGGCCGTGACACAACATGCCCTGTTTTAGCTGGCTCCACATAGCTGCTTTACGTCGCCGCAAGCGCGCTGTGAAGTTAAATCAGGACAAAACTCCATGCTCAATATCACAAATCTAGTGCTGCACAACCAATTCTCGCAACGGAAGGATAGTACTAGTAATGAAAACGAGCACAGAGGCGCGTGGAAGACACGCACGGGCTCTGTACGCACGTTTGCTGATAGCGTGAGCAAGTGGAATTCGAAACACCCACTCACCTTCGATGTGGCTGAGTCGGAGGCGATCATGGTGATCTTCGAGGCAACGTGTAGCCCATTAAGACCGAGCAATAAGTTGTAATATACCAAAGATGTCACAGCGAGGCAAAGGGCACAGAAAACGCAGCAAACTCATCACGCAACCCGCACACATACGCCGCACGCACAAAGTTCTGGAATCCGCCAGAGTCAACAGCGCAAGCGCGCATTCACACAACAACGCGCATACAAATCCACGCTTTCATAGATACAAATTGCCATATTAATTAACAAATCTTGAAATATAATGGTATTACTTAACAATTTCTGTGTTTTGCAAAAGTGTGAAAGTTTTCTGCTTAGCTTCCTTGAGGAACTATTTTCTTTATCGCGGTAACGCAGTGCGCCGGCCGGTCACGTACGGAGCGCGCGGGAAATAGTGCAAAATTCAAACGTCGCAAATGTCGCGCCCTGTGTGCGCGCACAGTTTTAGTCGTTTGTATTAAAAAGAAATGTTTACTTTAATACGTGAAGCAACCGGCGCGAAATGAACTACGGACCAGCAACGTACACAATTGTCTCTGTTCGTGCTTGTTAGTTTGACATCATGACGAACGGTAGACAGCATGCCGTCCCATTGATTAAACATTTGTACCTGTGCTTCTGCGCTACGATTTGCTACCGGCAAAGTATAACAACGTAGATTGTGCGTGGTGGCCAAACAGTTTCCCAGCACACTGGCCAGCACCCCGTCTCTACGTGTTACAGAATAGACCTAGGCTTTCATGTAAAATATGGACACCACGTCGCAGAGATCACCCAAACTTGTTTCATTTTATTGTGCGCTAAGGGCTAACAACTAAACAAAACGCACTCTTTAAAAAACATATTTATTTATTATGCTTACATACTACTTTTCCCACCATCTTGCCCATATTTAACATGGAGGCAAGGCCGTTTTCTGACACAGACAGGGCACTGGCCACTTACAATAGAAGTCGATGGGAATCCAGGAGGTGCCCAATCATCGGTCATTGGTCACTGCTGTTGGGACGTTTGTCTTGTGCTCCAATTTTGTCTATATATATATATATATATATATATATACATACAGGGTGGTCATTTTTAAGCCTTACGGAATTTTTAGAAATCGCCTGTGGCAGGTAGCATAATTCTTATCATTGTGCTGGGTTAATCGATGAGGCGGACATTAGTAGCACGAGCAATCGAAACATACATTCAACTAATTAACAAGAAATCACTAATTAACTTCTTATTTTATTACTTTACGACACATATTGCGATTTACGAATTTGAGCCCGTGAGCTTGTCAGGCGTATCCACTTGGAATGAATTTCCAGAGTGACACCAGTTTGGAGATATGCGCCATCAAACTCGCCGTAAAAATGCACTGAATTTGTTACCAAAATGCTGTTTTATACATTGAAGCGCAAAAGTAACTAAAACGCCCTTGTATTTCGTCCCACACTTTGGGCAATAATATCTCGAAACTAGTGTTATACTGGCAATTCATTTTAGGTGGATGCGTCTTGCAAACTCACCGGCTACAATTCATATATTGCAATATGTGTCGCAAAATAATTAACTAAGAAGTTCATTAGTCATTTTTGTTAATTATTAGAATATTAGTTTCAATTTCTTGTGTTACTAATGTCCGTTTCTTCGAATAACCAAGCTAAGTGATAAGAATTATGCTACCTGCTACAAGCGATTTTTAAAAATTTTCGTAAAGCCTATAATTTTGAACACCCAGTATATATAGAGGGTGTCCCAACTTTCTTGCACCGACACTTAAATATAGGCAAGTGCCACGTAGCTGGACAGAACCAAGGTAATGTTGTTTGCCGTCGCTTACAGATACTCACTTTTTTCATTAGATAAATAATTGGATAATCATTAAAATTAATAATTATTATTCAATTAATAATAAATAATTAGCTTCTCAGATATTATATTTAGCTGAAAAGTGTCAATCAGAAAATTATAGAGCAACAGGAAAAACTCCCTATACAGCTTTCTGTTGCCCAATACGTGGTACATAAAAGTATTTTTCCGAGCGTGAAAGAAGCCCGCGGATACACGCATAGTGCCTCGAGCGGCTAGTTGTGCGGCAATTCTGCGTGTATTCGCGGGCTTCTTTCACGCTCGGAAAAAAAAAGAAAAGAAAAAAAAATCAATTTTAAGTTGCACGTATTGAGCAATAGAAAGCTGTATCGGGAGTTTTTAGTGGCGGGAGCGTCGAGTGCCATTTGTTCTTTGGACAATACTTCCGGTTCACCTCCTGAGATGATCAAGAGGTGAAAATAAATCGAAAAAAATAGTACAGTACAAAATTCACGAATTTCATTATAGATATGATATCGGAGCATACGTTTAGCTATAAGTTGAGTTACTGAAGTGTCTGGAATAATTAGAATTAATTAGCTGAGACGACCGGGGATACAATCCAAGTAAATCAGAAAAATAGAAAAAAAAATGGTTCAGTTCAGAATTCATGACTTTCATTATAGATATGATATCAAAGCATAAGTTTTGTTGCAAGCTGACTTGCTGAAGTGTCTGGGATAATTATAACTAATTAGCTGAGACCACATTAAAAATAAATCAGGAAAAAAAGAAACAAAGTAGTACAGCGCAAAATCCATCGGTTTCTTTATAGACATGATATCAAAGGATAAGCTTAGTTCAAGTTGAGTTACTGAAGTGTCTGGAATAATTATAATTGATCAGAAATCACTTATTACTGCTTACCAAAGCACAGAACACAGACGCCGGGATGCGAGTGCCAAAAAGAAACACCTAAGTCAAAGTTTAAGGTTGCCTACTCTTTTAAGCATGAAATGCTTTTAGCTCCTGTTGTCGGCGATCTTCAAGTGACCTTGAGCGAAAAGCCAAAGGTGTTATCCGGGCAATCAAAACGAGAACATGCCGGCAAGTTGAAAATGAAATTTAGTCACCCGTAGGCACGAGTACAACTGTGGCATGGACGTAGAGTGCAATATAGCGTACCGTACATGCAATGCATTGTACTTGATATAAACAAAACATATGAGCAAACAAAATAGTAAATGGTGTCTGCTTGACACTAGCTTTGCCACACATCAAAAACCACTATGACACGTTGCGAGAACAAAACGAGATCATCCGAGCAACCAGTCAAACTTGAAAAAAGGCGGTCTCTGGCACCAACCCTTTACTACACATGTTAGTTACTCTCCAAACAAATTACAAAAAAATATTGCTTGCGAGTTCTTCCCAATGTTTCTTGACAATATCACTCAAGCTGTAACTTCTATTATGCTGAAGTTTTGTCATTTCCAATAGCGACGTTCAAAAGGCTGACAGATACAGGGGCAGATAAAGTGGGCCGATCCTGGAGGCAGTGCAGAAAGGGTCCAAGATCAATGGCACCCGTTTCATGTGGGCCGATCCTGGAGGCAGTGCAGAAAGGGTCCAAGCTCAATGGCACATATCCCCTGTGGGCACGGGGACCTGTAACGCTTCCTTGAACTGCCCTTGTCATATGTGGGTCCCAAGAGACAAAGTTAACAGCCCTTCCTCTGTCGAGAAAATGGAGTACTGACTATTGATATGTTGTTGGCATATTGTTGAGGAATTGCTGACACAATATCCTTTCAATAATGCCTCAATAGTTATTGAACGTACACAACAATACCTCAACAATAATGTTGTTGAGCGCTTCACAACAGTAAAGTCATTGACTAATTGTTGTTGACATATTGTTGAATAATGTTCAGTATTATTGAGAAGTGTTGAGCAATATTGACATTGAATATATATCTGAAAGCAAAGCTTGTCGCCGTAAGCATCTTACGTAAGCAAAGGCATATCTTACGTAAGCAAAGCTTGTCGTCCGATTCTAATAAGCGAAGCTTGTCATCCGATTCTAGCATGCTGATTCTAGCGTGACGGCTTCCGAAGCCCAGGCGAAACGTCAGAGAAGAGCCGCCGACCCTGAATTTAGGGCAATCGAAGCGGAACGCCTGCGGCAGCGTCGTCTTGCCTCAAGCTCCCCCAGTTACGACTCGAGAGATAGGCATTTGGTTCAAGTTATGTGACACTATATATATTTAGTGGTGATTAAGTGAACAATAAAACAATATATATGTGTAAAACACATACACGTCTACATGTGTGTGTTTCAGATATATATTTAATGTCAATATTGCTCAAAAATTCTCAATAGTACTCAACGTTATTCAACAATATGTCAACAACAATTAGTCAATGACTTTACTGTTGTGAAGCGCTCAACAACTTTATTGTTGAGGTATTGTTGTGTACGTTCAATAACTATTGAGACATTATTGAAAGGATATTGTGTCAACAATTCCTCAACAATATGCCAACAACATTTCAATAGTCATTTTTATAAGGGAGACGTGACGTCACGGTCAACCGTGCATGCGCTCCTTCGTTCCGTATGAAAGCCGGTGCCCGGCGGCGGTGCGCCAGACGTAGACATGGGGAGATCAAGGAAGGTTCTCACTGCCGAGGAAGAAGCCGCTTACCAAGAATTGTGGCGCGCTGCTAAGCGAGACTGCGCTCGCCGATTGGGCCTAGCACGGTTAGCCAAAGATGCCGCTGCAAAACGATGACGGCGAGCCGAAGGCCCCGAGTACGTCCAGCGTGAGAATGCTAGCGAACGGGAGAGTAAGCGTCGGCTCCTAGAAGATCCCGACGTGAGAGAAGCCGAAAACGAATGGTACCGTGCCTATAAGACCATGGGAGTCGCGAATGGCCGGTTCCAGCGTGAGTTTCTCTCTCTCGAGTTTGAACATCCGTGCCGTGTCTGCGACCGTCTGTGGTTCAACACGAACCCCTCTGCGCTGAGCTCGGTGCGTAGCTGCAACAAGCGTGCGCTCCCACTGCGAGTGCTTCGCGAGGCGTTCCCCGATGCCACGGACCACGAGGAAATGCTTGTATCTCGGAATTGCGTGAATCTCTACTGCGCGTATAACTTAGCATCACTTTGTAAAGCCTACCATCACTTGACATTACTTCGTATAAATTAGCATCACTTTGTAAAACTTACCATCATTTGACATCACTTCGTATAACCTAGCATCACTTCGCATTACTTTGTATAACTTAGCATCACTTCGTATAGCCAGGACCAACTAGTAGGTTACACTCGTCTGGTTCCCAGCTCATTAGCTGGGAACCAGACGAATGTAACCTGATGGAACCGATCAGCTCCGCTGTGTCTTTAGCCTTGCGTCTTTATTACCGTTACAGTCATTGCTGTTTTCGCAGATTCTTATGAGCCTCTTAGTTCACGGATCTCATCTGTGTTTTTTTTTCTTTTTTGGATACATGACGCAATCGCTAACTGACACGAGAATCGGGTTGTGATCACTTTTCTAGAGGAGTTTACCAGTCTCATCACCCGTTGATGCGGCTAACATTGAAGAAAGCTGAGAAAGCGGGAATGTAGCAAGAACGGTGCGTTCTACGAAGCACAAGCGCAGCAAAAATAACTCAACTCATTCAGGAATGCAGCACATATGAGCAAATGACTGAGGCGAAACAGTAGAAGCGTAGACAACCATGTAGAATAGACGGTCTACGAACAATGAAAGAGCGGCTACTCCTTTATGGTGCGAGCAAGAGCTTCTCCATACACACCTCCTTTTAATGCTATTATCATTCTTTCATGACTTCAGCCGTTCTGAGCTTATCTATCTATCTATCTTACGCCGACCCAGTGGCTTAAGTTTTGTCTATCTGCTTGGGCCACTAGGTCGTGATGGCGCCATAGTCGTTCCATCGGCGTCATTACAGCTGCATGTTCTGACTCCCGTCTGGCTGTCATCGTCTTGCCTCCTACCCCGACCCACTGACCCTCGTTCTCTAGTAGATTGGGCCACTAGGTCGTGGTCGTGATGTCGTCGCCATTCCAGCTTAGTTATCCGACTCTCGTCATTCCATCATTGCCACGCCATCGTCCTCCTCATAGAGTCGTCACGCATTCGTTGTCCCACCAATGTCTAGATGCGATCACAGTCGATCAATTGTCATTCCAACTTCGTGATTTGACTCTCATCATGACGCGTCGTCATCAGGCCTCCGACCCCGACCCAGTGGCCGAAGTTCTATAATAATTTGGGAAAATGTGTCTGATTGGGGGGTGGATGTGTTGCCGTCGTGGTCGTTGCAACGTCGTCATTTCTGCTTTCTCAGCCGAGTGTCGTCATGCCATCATCATCACGCTATCGTCGTCATAGAGTCGTCGTGCAGCTGTTGTCACAGCGACATCGTGGTGCCATCAAGATCGTTCCATTGTCGTCATTCTAACTTCGGCATCCGACTTTCGTCATACCATGGTATTCACACCATCGTCGTCACGCAGTCATTGTCAACTTTCTAAGACATACTTCAGTTTCACAGTTCCGCTCGGGAGATGGACAAAGTGGTGGTCGCGCGAACTAGTGGCACTGCGATCGCGTCTTTCGTCACTTCTGTCGCTTCTGGTTTCGCTTCTTTTTTTACTTTCATTTCGGTGGTGCTGCATTGTCTGTCGGTATATACTGCCGTCATATTAGAGAGATTTAGCTTGTCCGGTAATCGGGTAAACGCGTGCGGACCGGACGTTGGGGGCGTTTTGCCGGAACCGTAAACGTGAGCGGCCTGTATGGTGCTGTCACCTGATGCTGCAGAAATCAAACAGACAAAAAACAGGTAATGATGCAGTAACCAAGTGTATTCTACTTCTCTACTGGTGTAATGTTTCGGCGGCAACACGATTACGCCACTGTCGAACGTTTACACCAGCAGCGAAGTAGACTACACTTGTTACTGCAATATTAGCTGTTTTTTTCTGTTTGATTTGAGCGCCACCAGGTGGTAGCACCATACAGGCCACTCACGTTCGCGGTTCCAGCAAAACGCCCCAACGCCCGGTCCGCCCGCGTTTACCCGATTACCGGACAAGCTACACCTCTCTATTGGTGTTGTGTGATGGGGGGTGAATTTACCCGGTGAAAAGTTCCCCCCAGAAGAGCTGCGGCGTCTCCTAACAGCAAGCAGTTTCCTTTGCGCTCCTACTTTTGCTCACGGCTGCTGGAGCAGCCGTGAGCAAAGCTGGTTCTCACTATTTTTTTCGTACCGCGCCGACGGCAGATAGTTTTACATTTGGAAACACATGCTACGCCGAAATCAAGAATGCCTGACAGATAAGTCCAAAGTGTGTGAACGTCACGTTGAACTACGGTCGATATTTTATTGCGATAGCAATTATATGGACACTCCAAGCTGATTTCTGCCGTCGGCGTCGCCATCGCCGCGAGGTTCCGTATAGTGTCCAATGGCGATGAAATCGTCGCCGCGCGCCGTATGCTCTAAGAGCGCGAGGGACACGCGCTTTCCCGGGGATCGAATGCACGGCGGTGAGCAAACGCGACATCTTCCGTCGCCCGAAAGGCCGTGGAGGGATGGGAGTGAGGGAGGGGAGGCGACGTTTAGCTGCGGCACCAAATGCGTATTTATATAAAAACGTTTCGAGGTGAGAAGGTGGTAAAGACTTCCGACGCTGCTCGACGAGTGTCCCGTTCAGATCTCGTCGAAAACCTCCGACCCGCCCCCAGAGGCACCGGCAACAGTCGCCAAAGCCGCGGGCCTTCGGTGCGAACGCGCACAAAACGCCTACGGCGCCGACAACAGTTCTGTGCGTTGCTGGTGCTGCTGCATGTCCAAGTTTATACGGCCCATTAAACTACTATCCTTACTCCGTATAGCTCTGTACTAATTTGCTATCGCAATTGATGCTTCGCCTTTCGGGCGAAACTGCGATTTTTTAAACATTATTCTTGAAAAGAAAGATATATGGATACCTCGCCGGAAGTATAGACGCTGGTTCCCGGCGCGATACCTCGACCTAATTTTTCCCTGTCTTTATGAACAAATCTCGAGACCAAGAAATGTGATGCAAAAGCGAAATTCACGAAGAGAAGGAACTCGTGTGTCGACATGCATTTAGGCGGAAGCTTGCAGTGATGCACTTCAGGTTAAAACGAATTGTACTTCGAATATTGCTCTGCTTGCCTTCGAAAGATGCGCTACTGGCTATGACCAACAAGCTTACGACCATGACTTTGCCTTCTGTGCTCTGAAAGCTTGAATTTATTGAAGGCGACGCCACACAGCAGCGCTATGTGGATCGTTTTCCATGAGGCAGCTCGTAGGTGGGCGTCTTTTGAATTATGGATACTGCTGTCCTTGAAGAGTGTCGCACCTAATTTGCAGCAAGAAAGGCTACAACAAAATAAACAAAATGCTATTTCTATCGGCTATACTACCCTCAAAAGCTTAATTGAAATCATCCTTAGAGAAGCAGATGGCTTGAAAATTAGGCACGTGTGTGCGTCAAGCAAAAGTAAAACGGCGACATAGAAGAACATATGTGCACCACAAACAATGCAGTGCATAGTACTTATATAAGCAGTGTGTGAGCGTTATCTTTATCTGCAGAGGCAACTTCTTTCGAGCAAGCCTACGAACAAAACCTTTAAGCTACACCAGAAGCACGTATGGACAATATACAATATATGAAACAAAATGCCGGTGGCTTCAAATGTACGCGATTCTCGGCCCACACAAGCCTCTTCGCATATATATGAGGTGGTTAAAAACCAGTTATTGAGCTCGTACAGAATTATTAATTTATTTGTCACACGTTCGTGTGAATTCTGTTTCCGGTGATTTATGGGCACCCTGCACTGTTCAGAGGGCGCTACGACGTTTTCATTTTTCACCTCTGCGTCGCTGACACCTGCCGCTAGATAGGCGATCTAAATGATAAGCCATTTCAAACGATAGCGGTCATTTCGTCGCTCCCGCTTCGTCATTCGATCTTCGTCACTGCGTTGCCTTTATACAGTCGTCGTCATGCCACCATGCTTACGGGCGACCTTGAAAACCGAGTGGGACGATGTGGGAATTTGCCACATATAGCCGAAGCAACGAAAGTCTCAGAATAACCACTACACATGTTAAATAAACATGATTTCAGGAATACGGTGTGTCGCCGCATTGCTCTAATGCTAATTGCCTTACTGTCGAAAGTCATAGTGAGATATGTTCTACCTTAACTTTTTACATATTGCTCGTTCTCCCTATCCGGAAAATTAATTATAATTGTTCAGTAATGTGGAAAGTTGGGCGAGTTGGTGATTAATCATCATACCGTATTGGTGAAGCAGTGCGCAAACAAGGACAAAGTGGAGAGACACAAGAATACACGACACTAGCTGCGACACAACCCGCCGTGGTTGCTCAGTGGCTATGGTGTTGGGCTGCTGAGCACGAGGTCGTGGGATCGAAACCCGGCCACGACGGCCGCATCTCGAAGGGGGCGAAATGCGAAAACACCCGTGTACTTAGATTTAGGCGCACGTTAAAGAACCCCAGGTGGTCCAAATTTCCGGAGGCCCCCACTACGGCGTGCCTCATAATCAGATCGTGGTTTTGGCACGTAAATAATCATAATTTAATTTTTAATTTTTAGCTGCGACACTCGCAGCAACTGTCGTGTATTCTTGTGTCTCTCCACTTTGTCTTTGTCGGTGCGATGGTTCACCCATACGGTATAATGATTAAATACATCGTGTTTAGTCAGAGTGGAGGTACTGCTACTCGCGCGCAAGAACACTGAGAAACGAAGTTAGACACGAGGCAAGGAACTACTGCCGTCATGCACTTCCCAGTCTACCCTTTTTGTTATTGTAGTCTGATTTTGTTGTGTACGCTAAAACGCATAAAAACATTAGCAGAAAAAGCTTGCTTGAAAATAGTGAGCACTTCAGGCTTTACAATTACTGCAGTAGAGTCCACACTGCACGGATGCGGCCACCCTGAACAGGTTGTGGCACTTGGAGCCAGGGGCATTGAAAGCCGTACTTTACTGGAAACTCCTAATGTCAGAGTTCAGATAACACGCAGGTAAATAAAATGATAACACAAGAAAGGATATGTGAAGACCACACTTTTTGTTTGGTTATCAAACAACGAACCTCATTTTTTCCGTTCCGTCCAATTATCTGGCGCATTATCAACACGCGCCGGTACAAGAAAGCTACGCTCCTAGCACGTGAGAGAGATGATAGAGCCAGACGTTCCTGGCGTCGTTCCAAAAGTTCTATTGAGAATGTGAGAGACAGGCACGGTACGCACGCGCCAAACGTCTTATAGAGCTAGTCGACCGTGGCACGGAATAATTTTACCAGCAATCATGGCCATAAGGTTAGAGCATCGGGCTGCAAAGAATAGTCGTCGTGGTCTGCTTCCACAGCTGGTTGCGTTGCTGCTCATCATTGGGCGGTGAATTTTTTTAGTGTCGACTGCACAACCCTGCAACAGCTGACCGCTCATGCCATCGATTGCAAACGCCAAGTTGAACGGTGAACGCACCCGAAATGTTAACATGCAAGCTGCTCCTGGGCAATAAGCCATGGTTGACACCCGCATGAAAAAAAAAGAAAACAGAAACGGCTAAACAACGAAGTGTTGCGAAACGTTGGCGCATTTTCGTTCGAGAACATGAGTATCCGCACAGTTAAAATGAAAATGCGAGAAACAAACTTCATCTTCAGTGGCCCATATGCATGCATAAATGGAGCAGCTGACGCACCTTTATATCAATATAGGAATATAAACAGGCCTTCGTCACTTCACAATATATCGTTGTTTAGGACACGAAACTATTTTACCCCGATAAAATTATATCGCGCATTTTATATTCATTAGCGTTTGCTCCTCGCGTACTCGAAACGCAACCAGCCCAATAAAAACAAGGTGCCTTGTTTAAATGGCCAGAGAGAGCAACTGCAAACCTCTTATAACGCATGGAAGCAGAAAACAGAATCGAGGGTTCAGTAATTATCTAAAAGCTCCTAATTAACCATTTATTTATGAGTGTTGCCTACAGGCAACATACCAGAATACATTTTTTTCTTGCCGATCTTTAGTATTGAGTACTAAGTTTGCGGCTAAATGTCTTGGGCCACCAATGAGGAGGAATACGGACGCGTCTGGCTGTTTTTTGGAAGCAAGGTCAGATGAGACGGGCCGATGCAGGATACCCAACTGCCGTGGTGTCGCACATGTGATGTAAATAAATGAAATGTATACCTATGGCTCACATATGATGAGTCCTGTCTATACAAATTAAAAACGAAGCCTTAAGTGGCTTGGGGTGAAGCGTACTTCCAGGTTCCTGCCTGGGGTTTTCCCCTATTGCTGAAGAAAATTTCCGGAAGAAATTTGTTCGTTTTGTTGATTGATGCTTATTGTTGTGTTTTGCAGATTAAGATAGAAAATAAACATTTTTGGGGGGCTTATATATTCCTCGTCAATAAAGGGTTAAGGTAGAAACAGTTATGTGGAAAGTTGGGGGAGTTGGTGATGATGAAGGTAGGAACGTTGAAGGTCCCCATAAATTATAGTTAGCGCAACGTATTTTTTTCAAATGCTAATGCAGTATGTTTGTTAAGTACTAGTAGAACGTACTTGTCGTTGTCGATGCGTTATTCGTTCGAACCCATGTAATTGCTACAATCATTTTGTTAGTTTACTTCGGTCACCGGGGCAAGTGTTCAAATGTGATGTTATCTTATTATACAAAAATAGTTGGAGTTCCGGCTTGTAGCTGCTTCTTAGTGCTGTAAAAAGAATTTGAAAGAAAGCACCGGCTAATACATAGCAAAGAAAAAAATTCTTCTGTCGCTTTTAGGAGATGGTTCGCTGTTAAGTAGACAAAAGGATAGCGGTGGTAGCAGCGGGCCGATCGCACTGAAAGCTTGGCGCCTAGGTTATCATTCATCTGTGCATATGGCCTAGGGAAGAATGTCGACAGCAGTGCAAAGAAGGCGAGACGTCTACATTTTAGCGGTAGCCACAACGTGTTCGATAACGGCGATAACACACCGACCACAATGGCTGTTGCTCGAGCAGTGCAGTAAGAAGCTGACAACGTGGAAAAGTGACGCGGATATTTGACCTCTGCTAAGAAGGTTCATCAAGGGCTCTTTTTTCTCTCACGCCCTACTTTTGCAATCATAATTCGCTATTGCTTCGTTAACTTCCGTCAGTCGATAAGCACGTAGGCTGCTGTGCATGTACTAGGCTAGTGTTGGAAATTTTCGGATGCCTCGGAGTCTGTAATTTGTTCACGATACAAACAACTATGAATTTGAGGTCGCCCTATTACCAAGTGGTCGACGGCGTCCGCCGCTCCGTTATCGTCCAGCCGGAGATTTTGAGGAAAGCCCTGCACTTCACGCCAGCGAAGGGGGACATCCTGCAGATGTCCTATCCGAAATGCGGGACAGCATTGGATGCAGTACCTGACGCTACTGGTTCTCAACGAAGGGCGGCCCATCAGGAGCTATCAAGAGTTTGTAAGCAGCGGCCGATCTCTCGAGTACGCCGGCGTCGAGGACTGGAAACCGTCCAATGGTGAACGGGAACTTCCGTACAGAGCGCTCATGACGCATTTGGACCCACCGACGAAGAATCGTCTCAACGTGAATGCCAAGTACGTGTACGTGGCACGCAATCCCTGGGATTGTTGCGTCTCCTTCTACCACCACGTGTCAAATCTTAGTCCGTTCCGTTTCCAAGATGGGACGTTCGACGAGTTTCTCGCCTCGTTCCTGAGAGGTGACTTCGGTTACGGTGACTACTTCGATCACCTCTTGGCTGGTTACGGCCTGAAACAAGAACCTAACGTGTTGTTCGTCACTTACGAGGAACTCAAGAGGGACGTACGCTCGGTGGTGCTTAAGCTTGCCTATTTCCTTGGCGAACGATACGGCAGATCTCTGGAAATGGATGAACACCTGCTCCGAGCGTTGCTAGAGAGGTCGACGGTGGAGCGCATGAGAAACGTGCTTGTTTTGGACTTAGCGGGAAAGGAGAATCCCGCAATGGACGGCATCTTGAAGGGTCGCGAAGTTTACGCCAATGTCGGATATCAGGGTGACCAGAAGAAGTACTCATTCGTTCGAAGCGGAGTGGTAGGCGAGTGGAGGCAGCATTTCACGAAAAGCCAGTTGCGCAATATGGAGGCTAGGATTACCGAGAAAACCAGCGGCTCGGACGTTATGGACTTGTGGAAGGACATTGTGTTGGAAACAAAGGATGTCATGCGAGATGGCGAGTAGCATAGGTCGGTGGCAGTCTGCATGAATTCAGTCGCATCGCAAGCAAGAACTCTACTTCCATAGCTGGCGGCAATGGCAAAAAACATTTACAGCTATGTCGATGTAGACTCGAGCGAGCCTAAAATTATAAAGCTGGATTACTCAAGATTGCTATACAAATAGATAATGGTATATATGAAAGAAATACCACTGCATTTTTTCCTTTTTTTTCGCAGATAAACCATAAGTGGCTTTCTCTATCGCAGCTATGTTCGACAGCGAGGGATTGATCTCTCTCTTTGGTTCAAGTGCGAAACTTTTATGGTCGAATGGGTGAATATTCAGAGTTGTTGACGAAGTGTGTGTTACGTATTGTGCACTAAATAAACAAACAATAAAGCTGGAAAATATAGCGTATGGTGACTGATTTATTCACTCGCCTAAAATATAGGAGTATATAGAGTTTGGTGTTTTTGGTCGGTGTTCTTTACAGCGAAGCTTTCTATTGCTAGGATCCCGGCATTGTGATTCCGGCATCCCGGTATTCGGTTATTGTTGAATAGGATTATGGTGGAATGGTCGGTGCCTATTTAATCCAGAACCCGAAGAATGTATGATTACAAGGAAATTAACAGAATACGGTAAGAACACGAGGCAGTAAATTATGAAAACAAATTACGCGATAAATTTCGATCTAGCAAGAGGCCTATAGCACAGTTTGTGACATAGGCCTACTCTAAGAAGGGTGCCTATTTACAGTATATATTTAAACGCTATGTACAATATCTAGCGAAGCAGTACCCAAGGACAAGTCCAAGTCGGGAACAAAGCTGCAAGACCGGCTCAAGGTCACAGTTCAGGAGGTGGTCCCTGGGAGTGTCGATCAGGAAGTCATTTTCTGAAATGCGGCGAATAGGTAATCAGTCTCTATACGGGGTCGGGACTTACTGTAGCGTTCTGGTTTATTCACTCGCACATCGTTTAGTGTTGCCTGGTAAGGCAGGGTCAGAAAGATCGCGAAACCGTGACACAGTGGTTAAAATTTGGCTATTTTGTCGATACAGGAAGAAGAGCCTCAATATGCCGTCACCTTGCACATGATGCGCTCAATGGCATGTAGCGCTGCGAACGGCCCAGTTGATACCGCTTGCGTGGGTGCAACGCCAGTAGGCATTGCGCGGGAGACATGCGTGGCAGCAGACAGCAGCTGAACGGTGGTCTTTGTGCATCTTCTTAGCACCTACTCGATCCGTTTTACGCCAAGAAAATTGTTCGCTTGCCGATGTAAGCACCGTTTCAGAAAATGTGGTTGCCAACGGCATAGTGAGGCGTTGAGCACCGTGGAACAGTGGTAGCGTGATCGTGCAGTAGTCGGCTTCGCGAATGCAGCTGTTTGCGAAAGGCTCCCGCTTGCATGACTGCCAGTGTCATCCAGCGTGAGGGATCCATCGGAGGAAGGATCAGTTGAAGCAATGACTGGTGTCGTTATCTGACCTTGAGAGCTTATAGATGGAATATCGCTGTCGTCGTGACGAGACCAGGCGTAGTCAATCGAAGGGCCAGTGATGCGTTTAGCACGGGACGGAGTAGACGACGAGGTTGCGTAAAACGAAGACGGGGTGCTTGCGGTCACCGGGATTATGTTGTTTGGTGTCTGCTGTAGTGTCTGCTTTTAGGGGTGAAGCACCTTAGGGCCGAGGCTTTTCCGTCCGTCCACGTTGTCCGTGCTCTTGTCTGGGCCGATCCCAAAAGCGGTGCACAGCCGCGCAAAAAAAGTGCCTTATATATATATATATATATATATATATATATATATATATATATGCACCAGGGCAACATGCATAGACCTTGTCTTTGCGAACTTCAGGCTAGATCCCAACGAAGAACCATTGGCTCTACATTTCACGGACCACAAAGCAGTGATAATGAAGGGAAAACGGAATCCAGAACTGAAAGCGACATACGCGTTATTTCAAATGAAACCTTGTATATAGTGTACACACGCGTTGTTACTCATTTACATGCGCGAGTGGGAAATGTCACGGGTGATTTACGGTAAGAACGATCCCCAGTGCTTCGCTTACTCGTCATGATTCACTTCGTGAAGATGCGTGGTTTTTTTTTCAGCATGTCCGGGGGAATTCGCAGTGATTTTGTCGTCGTGGCGAACGAGAGGATGAATAGATCCGCATCAGTAACCGTGGTCGTGAACATACCAACAGGCCGTTTCAAGGACGTCGACAGCGCGGAGGTAGTTCTGCAGATGATAGTCGTATGACACAAGCTCAGTGGGGACTCGAGAGATGCGTAATGCGGTAAGGATGGAACCTGCGCGTAGTCTTCCCCGACTGGCATTATGTAAGGCATGACGAGGTAAACAGTCGCAGCCATCGGAAAACCCGACAAAAGATTGGGAGCCTAAGACGGTAGAGGTGACGGACCGCGAGTAATTATCACAGTAGGGGAAGGATTCCACGCGACTGGCGCTGTCGCAGACGAAACTGCCTGTAGTCCTGGTTTTACGACAGCGAGAATGCGAAAGTGCACTACTGGTTCTGCAAGGGCCAGTATGAAGGTCCCGAGCGTGGTATAAGCCTATGTCCCTGGAGGCGGGTCATCACGGCGCAGAGCAGGAGGGGACGTTTAGCTGACGTTTAGCTTGAGCTTCGGAAGCCTTCACGCTAGAATCGGCACGTCTACGACAACACCTTTCCCGAGCGCGTTCATTCTGGATAGATTTCCATAAAGTTACTTCAAGATTAAATCTATCCGTTACGTAAAAGAATGAATGGCTCATACACCCTTAAGCAATGGTTTATACCCACGTAAACGTGGCCTCCCGATGACGACGATAGAAAAGAAGTGAAATTCTACGCTGGAATGATTAGCGGCAACGCAGCCAGCAGTGGAAGCATACGACGACGACGAACGCGGGAGCAGTGGCACGAGCGTGCAGAGCACGAGCGCGAAGCAAAGGGCGCCAAAGAGCCAGCTGCGGAAGAAGACGACGATGCTCTAGCCAATGCTGGTGATCATAATTTTGTGCTTGTATCTGTGATTTATAACAAGCTTCGCTTGAAAAGAAGCGTGACAGAGGAACCCGGTTGCCGTAAGACGCTTTTCTTAAAGTTTTCCATGCATCGGTACGCCATGCATTTGGGTGGCCACGCGCAGACTTAGCGATGGCGGCACAAGATGACGCTGAGTGTTCTTAGAGAACCGGGAAACATGAACCCTGCGGAAACAAACGCCTCGTACATAGGTCGTTTCTTCGGCGGCAATAGGTTGGGCCACTACATTGATTCAATGCTAAACGCATAGCGGAAGGTACCTTTCGCACATTTTAGCATGTAGTGCCTCCTCGGTACTTCATGTCTTCTGGTTCGTTACAGCATTTCGAACATCTCGGTCGTCAAGCACAGGCACGCAATAGCAAAACTTATCTGTTCATCCAAACTGAAGCGCAATGTTTCTTTTTCTAACTTTCCAGCTAAAGCAGTGAATGTCCAACTTGACGATGTTTTAAACTTACGCTCCGGTGTATTAACATGGATTCATGATAGCGCTATACCTGCAGTATCAGCAATAAATGTAGCTGTACGCAGCCCTCGAGCGTTAACCTCTGTGTAGAACACCGGTCGTTTCGAGCTGAAAAGAGAATCACATGGAGTCACTTTCGTTTTGCCCTTGACCTTACAACGAAGTGACCGACCGATACGTGTTTCTGTCGCAACAGCGCACAGTGTTTCCCGCCCCTCTACTTTCACTGAAATCTGTAATAGCACTGGTGTGACCAAAGCGTTTATGTCTGGCATTGCTCCGCGGCATTTTCATTCGTGAGTACGTAGCGCTGGTGTTAAACAAGTTTGGAAGGTAGCAATGAAAGTGTATAGTAGTGGAAGTCGGTAGTCGGTAATGGAAAGTAGTGAGTGAAAGTCGACGGTGTTGCTATAATGATTCAATGCGAAATGCATTACCGTCGAGAGTAATCGTGAAATGGGCTCAGCCACATTTTTTTTAGCATTAGCGACGATTAGATGTGCATGATACCTTTTACAAGTACATGAAGTGTTTCCTCGGCTAAAATAAGTAAAGTGCTGGGGTCAGGTTCGCTACTGCATTTAGATCGTCTCGGTTATCAAGCACGGGTACGCAACAGCAAATCTTCTCTGTTCAGCCAAACAGTACCGCAACATTTATTTTGAAATGCGTAAGCATTTCTATGCCGACGCAACAACGAAACGTGTCCGCCCGTCCGTCACGTAAGACGATCGCTTTCAAGATAGGGCCCGCAGCAGTGAGCAAATCGACCTTCATGCTGCCTCTCACTTCAACGCGAACTCAGCGGTGAGAACACAGCGCACACAAAGGTATCAGCACTCGGCGCACTCTTTCCCCATCGCAGATAGTCTTCAAGATAGGACACTGCAGTACGGTTGATCACGGTGGATAATGGTTCACATCGAGAGGAGGCAGCGTTATCAACCACGTCTATGTACGAGTTCTACCAAGCGTAACACTGTCCAATTAGGTCACACACTACAGGACGCATGGGCCAGTGCTCATCTTCGTCGCAACAGCGCACAGTGTTTCCCGCCCCTCTACTTTCACTGAAATCTGTAATAGCACTGGCGTGACCAAAAACAGCGGCATCAACCAAACTCACCATCCTACAACCTGAGCGAACATTGATATGACTCGCCTAATCTTTGTATTCTGATGCTGGTCTCGGTTAACATTACGGAGTTGCAACTGCGCCTCACAATTCTTTCGCGGGGTTTCACGCATTTATACCAAAGACATACGACGACGACGCAGCTGGTCATTAGTAGCAAATGCTGGCGCAGCATTTTGATAACTCTCCCATGAAATTCTGAATGTAATTTGTTTCTTACTTTTCAGCGAAAGCGGTGTATTTCCAAATTTACGGTGTTGTAAATCTTACGAGCCGGTGCATTAACATCAGTATTTCTTGTGCGAAACATGACCCCACTCTGCCGGAACAAGTCTGAAGTACTTTTGTATCGTCAAAGTAAAATTTGTTCTCAGCCAAGCTCTGAGGACCGGATGCAGCATGCACTGTATCTGTGGAGCCCCTTCCCTTTAGGCTTTCACACCAAGTGAATCGACCGGACCGACACGTGTCTGTCACAACAGCCCATAGTGTTTCCCGTCGACATTGTTCTACTGCAATCAGTAATCACACTCTTGCGGCCAAAGCGCTAAATCTCGCATTGCTCCGCGGCATTCTCATTCGTAAGTAGGTACCGCTGACGTTTAACCCCTTTCGATGGTAGCAATAAGTTGTCTTCCTATATTGATTCAATGCTAAACGCTTTGAATAGCACGCAGTCATCGTGAGATGGGTGCGGCCGCGATTGTAATGCGTTAAGATTGTTATGGTACTTCAAGGACTTTCTGGGGCCTATGTATCTATAAATGCATATATGTATGTTTGTATCTATGTTTGTTTTTCGATCTAACCGTTTTCCCACCTCCTGGGTCACTGGGTAGTCCATGGTCGAATGGGCGGCGCATGGGGCTGCTGTACTGAGGTAACAGGTGCTGTACTGAGGTAACAAGTATGTGGCAGTGTGCATGTGGAGACGGTGAGCTCAGACCTTCTCCAGTTTATTGAAGGGTTCTGTGGCACGGCATGCATGGTATCCGAGGAGAAATGGAAGGGTGCGGCCGTGGCGTTGGGGAGCGGGCATCGTTTCCTGCGTGTGCTGCACGTTCCCCCTGATCTGGTGGCAGTAGGGCTGGCACCTATCTCCCCGGTGAGTGAGTCAATTAGTGAAATAATTTAATTGGAGGTCCGGCGAAGACGCGAACTCGTCGCGCACCCTGCTATACTCGGCGACAGCTTTTTTTTACATTGGATCTAAGGCTACGGGGGCGGGGCCTCCGCACATTTGTGTTACTACGCAAGTAGTCCGGCAGCTTGCAGCCGATTTCAGTTCCAGTTTCGGTTTTCGCTAGCTCGCAGGGCTAGTGTGTTTAGCAAAACGTATTCGTCGACAGCTCAGGCTGACGGCGCCTGACTCCAGCATAGACATTGTAGAAAACCTGCTTGGTTTCCTTGGAGACCCACTTCTTGTCACATTTAGAGTATAGCCTCCTCGGAGAACGAAAAGGAGAGTTTGCGACCACACACGGTACCGCCGGCACCGGGGACGCCATGTTTACTTCGAGAGCCACCAGCAGGCGGTGCCGAAAACGTGGTGCCGTCCAAGAAATAAAAAAGGAAAAAAAAATTAAGGCGCACGCTAACTTTTTTCCGTGAACAGCTGCCCATACTTATTCTATATTTATATTTAAGAAAGTTTTATTTATTCGGGCCAAGTAACTCTTAGAATCAGAAAATAAAACAGGTACTATTTCCTGGCGCGCGCGCATGCGGGTGGTTCGGCTCTGTAGCTTCCACAGTGCTGTCAAGAAAAGCTGTCGCCGAGTATGGTCCCACGTCGCGACAGGGAGGTCTAGCCCACCGGCCCGGACACGCCGGGCAGCCACGATTTGCTTGTCAAGAGCGGGGCTGCACCCCGGCACAACACGAAAATGCCGGAAGCGTGACGCCGAAGAGAGAGAGAAATACTTTTATGGTTAAAAAAGACTGTCAGCCCTTACACTGGGGTGGCGATGGAAGACCCGCGAAGCTGTAGTATGGTGGGAATAATCTATTTCCAATTATTACTATTAGGATGTGATGGTGTAATTCTTTATTATAGCTATTAAAGAATGAGAAGTATATATGATCCGGTGGTTTTCATTTATTTAGTGACCACAGGGACCATGGCCGTATGGTCACTACTGTACACCGCCATAGGGTGTACGGCAAAGGCTGGCACGTTCTTCATTAGCAGATTCTTCACGGAAATACGACCAAGGGATTGCTACCTCCACAAGTGAGCCTGTGTAAGCCTACCGACGAGTAGCGAGCGGCGGCAGCCGCGACGCCGGCTGCGACTCCGCCACCGCCGCGACGCCGACGCAGATGGCGTCTCAAACTCCTGCGCGTTGTGCGAAATGCGGCTCAGTGGGGAGAACCCCGACCAGCCATGATTCCAACACAGAAGAGCGCATGGATTTTGCGGACATCGGACCGCTCCAGGCGATGACCACCAAAACAGGGATAAGCCCAGCACCGTCCACCATCAACAACGGTAAGAATACGACCGACAAACGCATTCAAGACGCCCAAGAGGGATGGACCACGGTTGTGTCCATCAGGGAAAGAAAAATGCAACGGAGAGAACGTGCGCAGGAGCACCAGAAGAACGACTCTCCGAAGAACGCAGACAAGCCAAAATTTCGCCCGAGACGCAACGGGAAGAAACTACCACCTTTACCAAAGGACGATTTCAAGGTGATTGTGAGAACGCATCAAGGACTCCCGCTTTGAGCAATCACAACTCCCGTGATGGCCCGTGCGATTATAGAGGCTTGCGATGAAAAAATCCAAGGTGAGCAGTTTCTGCTACGTATTAAGCCTGGATCGAACATTGTAATTGTCTCAACCCCAGAAAAGGAAGCCCCAAACACATTGCGCCAGATTACATCACTCAAGATAAATGGAAAACCCCATGCGGTGAAAGCGTATGTAGCTCTGGGGGACGGAGCAGTTCGGGGGGTAATTCACGGACTCACCCCACATACGCCATCAGACGTCCTTAAATCGAAAATCAGAGTGCGCACGCTAAATGTGGAAGTCGCTCACGCACGAATGCTGGGGGACACTAAGAGTGCCGTCATTGTATTTTTCGGAAACCTAGTACCAAGATATGTATGTGTACTACGAGGGAGGTGAAATGGCCTGCTATCCGTATCGAAATACAGTGCAAGTCTGCAAAACATGTCAAAGGGTGGGTCACAGAACTGATGTGTGCCCACAACCAGAACTGTGTGTGTGTAGGATTTGTGGAACGGAAGATCCTGCAGACGGACATGAATGTAACCCGAAGTGTGCCTCATGTGGTGAAGCCCACCTAACGGGGGACCGAAGCTGCAGAAAGCGTCTCAAACAGGTTCGCCGACAAGAACCATCGTCAGGACGCCAAGCATGGATACCATCCAAGGAACGTAGGCTCAAGAGTAAACACAGGTGGTTCGAGTCGGAGGAAGAAGAGCAAGGGTATACTACGGAAGGATCCATTCCCTTCGACCAGGAAAATTTTCCGGAAGTACAACGTCAAGAAACCGGGCGGGGACCAGTGAAGTCCAAGCTGAAGAACGCAATACCTCAACACCCTCAGTCCAGGGAAACCATTGGCCGACCACAAATGGCGGCACCAAAGGTAAGCTGGGCACAAGTAGCAGCTCCCACTGCGCAACATCAGACCAATCACAAATCGGTAGCGGATCAGAAACTCATAGAAGAAAATCGATCACTAAAAACCAGTCTGGCAGAATTGAAGAAAGAGATGGCTGCCCTTAAGCAAACAATACACGACCTCGCAAACAAAACAAAAGAAACGTTTACAACAGAGGTTATTAAACCCACACCAACACCAGAAGAGCCCATGGGCAAGCAGCTGGAAACAATCGCACATCAAGTACAGATAATGTTCGCAGAATTGCATGCTCTTAAGAGACACGTAGACGAGTCGCTAAGTTCCATCAAAGTAACCACACGAAAACGCATTAATGATAGCCGTTGCCCTAAAGTGATAGAGACGACGGATAGCGATAGTACCATTCAGGCTAACACGACACATAGAAACACTGAAAACCTTGAGGTATGGCAGTGGAATTGCCGTACGTTACGTAACAAACATGCTGCCCTTGCACAATATATACAGTCAGCGCCAGTCCTACCCGACATTATATGCCTACAAGAAATCGGGCAAATCACACAAAAACTAAAAGGATACCAGACATATTCCAATCCTGATTATCCTAGGGTCGCCACATTTGCGAGAAAAGACCTGGCCCTCAGCGTCACGTATATGCCACAGCACGGCACACAGCATCAAATACAAACGGTGTGGCCATGCAAAAGAAATAAAGCAAAGACGGTAATCGTAAATATATACAGTGCTCCTAGAGAGCGAGCACCATGCTTAGATACCCTAATAATTTATGCAATATCAGACATGGAGCGAAAAGACAAGCTGCTAGTGGTTGGTGACTTCAATGCACCACACTCCGCCTGGGGTTACAACAAAGACTCAGTGAAGGGAAAATCAGTAGTCGAGACAACAGATCGATACGGGCTAGAACTCATCACAATACCGGGTTGTTACACACGTTTAGGCAACAGTGTAGCGCCGGATACAACCCCAGATCTAGCTTTCTCGAGCCATCCAGGGGAGACCCGGTGGACAAATTTGGAGGAAAATTTGGGCAGTTACCACAACATTATCTCGATAGGTCTCAATTCCCCAAAAATCTGTCGCTCCCTAGGGAGGGCTTGCATTACAGACTGGACTGTATATCGAGATAAACAAAAGCAGCTCACATTCACAGAAGATATTGAAACCTGGGTGGAACAAATACGCGAAACACACGGAAGAGCAACGAGGGAGATCGTTACAACATCGGATATAACAGCGGTAGACAGCCGCCTCATACATTTATGGGAAGCACGCAGAAGCCTGACGAGACGATGGAAAAGACAAAGATTGAATAGAAAGCTTAAAATATGCATAGCACAACTAACACAGGAGGCTAATGCTTATGCACAAACACTAGAAAACAATAATTGGCACCAATTCTGTGAATCTCTACATGGAACCCTACACACAAAAAAGACATGGGCCATATTGAGAAGCATGATAGATCCTGCAAATACAAAAACAGCGACGAACCGAGCTCTTGGATTACTTGAATGCGAATTTCGAGACGCTGACACACATCTCCTAGACACCCTGGAAGACATATATATAGGAGCAAATTCCACGCAAAGTCATGATACTCCCACATATTCAGGAAGGAGCAATGAGGAGCTAGATGCCTCTATATCGGTGGCAGAGGTTTTCGCGGCAGCGCAAACTTTCAAGAAAAATACGGCGCCTGGACCGGACAAAATAACAAACGCCATGGTTCGCAATCTTAGCCTCAATGCTTTGACAGGGCTAACACATCTCTTTAACAAGCATGTATGGACTGAAGGAGGTCAAATCCCACAGGCATGGAGGCATGCAGAGATAATTCGAATACCGAAACCAGGGAAACCGAGGGACATAAAAAATCTCCGACCCATTGTGGCAATCTGCAAGGCAGCAGTTGCGGTTGCGCAGTGCAACACTGCGCATGCTTCGTCACTTTGTTCCTTCCTTCTCACCGCACCCCGTTTTTCTATAAGTTAACGTGTTTGGAATAAACGCACGTCTTTTTGCTGGTCGACGCCTGGCCGTTCATTGCGGTGCAGCCTAGCCGCCCGCGTTTGTAACAGTGGCGACGAGGATTTCACTCACGCACAACCACGACGACGAAACGGACCCACGGACCACCATGAGCCACGCGCTGCCGGAGTTCGACGAAGACAGAGATAAGTGGTCGTCTTACCTTATCAAAGCTGAAGCCTATTATGAAGCAAATGAAATCTATAATGATGCTAAGAAGCGAGCATTGTTGATAGCCACACTTGGATCGAAGACAATCGATACCTTATGTGGAAGACTTGCGCCACACAAGCCGAGCTCCGCAAAGTATGATGAAGTTGTGAAGGCACTTAACGACTACTATGATCCTGAACCACATGAAATTGCAGAAAGCTTCAAGTTTTTCCGCCGATGTTAGCAAGAAGGTGAATCAGTGCACACGTTCATAGTAGAAATTCGGAGGCTTGCGCAAAACTGTAACTTTGGTTCTATGAGGGATAGGATGCTAAGGGACCGGATTGTATGCGGAGTCCAATCAAAGAATTTACAAATGCAGCTGCTTGCGAAGAAGGAATTGACTCTAAAGGATGCGGAGCTGCTTGCATTAGCCGCAGAAAATGCCGAAAGAGATGCAAAATGTATGGGCACAACGTCGTCAGAGCAAGGAAATGTTCTAAGGATGCAGCAACAGCCCCAGTCTACATATGGGAAGGTTGAACAGCGTGGCAACGAAAAGCAGTGCAAGTGCTGTGGTAGTTCGAGTCACCGTGGCGCGACTTGCCCGGTACGCAAGCGTAGGTGTTTCAAGTGCGGCCAACAAGGGCATTTAGCGCGGATGTGCGGGCAGCACAACACCGCGAACAGAACGATGGCCATGATGGTACAGGGCGCGAGTGCCGAAAGCGACAGTGAGGCGTCACAAATTTGGTCCGTAACCACCGGTGGCACACTGGTTTCACCTTTACGGGAAAATTTCGAGTGGAATGGCGTGAAAGTAAATATGGACATTGACACCGGCTCCCCAGTTTGTGTTATACCGAAGGACGTCTACGAAGCTCACCGTCGGCAGTGGCCGCCACTACAAGAATCTCGTATCGCGCTATCATGTTACCTTGGATACTACCATTGCACGTCTCGTACAAGTCGACAACAGTTCCATGCAGTTTGGTGGTGCTAGGCTGCAAGGGCCCTAGCCTCTGCGGTCGTGAATTGCTGCAGAAGCTGCATGCCGAAGGTCAATCCCTCTGGCACGTCGCTGCACTGACCGGTCCGAAGAGCACGGACACTACCCTTAAAGAAGAGTTCGCGGACTTCTTCACGGGAGAGCTTGGACTCGTCAAGGGGCCGCCAGCGCGCCTGCTGATCCGGGACGGAGCAAAGCCCAAATTTTGCAAGGCAAGAAAAGTTCCATTTGCACTGCGAGATAAAGTTGCTAATGAGCTAGACAGGCTGGTGGCCGCGGGAATCTTGTCACCCGTCACCCACTCTGAATGGGCCACACCAATCGTTCCAGTGCAAAAAAAAAGACGGGACGGTAAGGATTTGTGGTGACTTCAAGGTCACATTGAACCTAGTATGTGAGGTAGAACAATACCCCCTGCCCGTGATCGACGATATGTTTGCTAATTTGCGCGGTGGCGAGCAGTTCAGCATCCTAGACCTAAGAGACGCTTATAATCAAATCCCTTTAGGCGAAGATGCACGGAAATTGGCAGTTATCAACACGCACAAGGGGCTTTTCCGATACAACAGGCTCCCTTTTGGTATCTCGTCAGCGCCGGCAATATTTCAGAAAAAAAATGAAACAATATTGCAATATTGCAGGTTTTGCAACGCTTCCGCGAAAATGGTATAAAGCTTCGTTAAGACAAGTGCCGTTTTCAGGAGCCATCAGTAACTTATCTTGGACATCGCATCGATGGCAAGGGTTTATATCCGATCGAGAAAAACGTCGAGGCTATAAGATTAGCCCCGGAGCCGCGGAACGTCACTGAACTGCGTTCATTCCTGTGTATGTGCGCAATTACGGAACCGGAGACAAGTGGACCCCTGGCAAGGTCAAGTCAACGGCGGGTTCTAGAGTGGTGTCTGTGGAGACGGACAACGGTGTCGTTCACCGACACACAGACCAGGTTCGCAAACGAATGTCCGACGTAACATCCGCTGCAGTCCCAAGCAATGGCATGGAGGAGACCAGTACGCAGTCCAGTAACGGAAACACACCCCCTCAGGAAGCGCCAGCGGACGTCACAGATGAACCCCAGCTGCGTCGTTCTACCCGTGAAAGAAAACCCGTGGAGCGTTATGGATTCTAAGGGAAGAGAAATGTGGCAATCTGCAAGGCAGCAGTTGCGTTAGCGCAGTGCAACACTGCGCATGCTTCGTCACTCTGTTCCTTCCTTCTCCCCCCCCCCCCCCCGTTTTTCTATAAGTTAACGTGTTTGGAATAAACGCACGTCTTTTTGCTGGTCGACGCCTGGCCGTTCACTGTGGTGCAGCCTAGCCGCCCGCGTTTGTAACACCCATATCCCTTACCTCATGTCTGGGTAAGCTTTTTGAAAAGGTTATACAGATGAGACTCACTAGGTACATAGAAAACAGCAACCTTTTCCCGGAAACTATGTTCGGCTTTAGACAGCATAGGTCGGTACACGACGTGTTTCTCCTGCTGAAAGAAGAAGTATTAAACCCAGAGAGAGGAAATGCAAACAGATTCATAGTGGCATTAGATATCAAAAAAGCTTTCGATACCATCTCGCACGAGAGGATTTTAACGGAACTATCGAACATGCACTGCGAACAGCGGACTTATGAATACATAAAATCCTTTTTAGACAAACGTACAGCCACGATAGGGCTAGGATCCACCCGCTCAGGCGTTCTACAGACCCCCAAAAGAGGAACACCGCAAGGTTCAATTCTTTCGCCGCTTGTCTTTAATATAGGGATGAAAGGACTAGCAGTGAAACTACAACGGATCACAAACTTAGGACATGCGATTTACGCGGACGACGTAACTCTCTGGACCACAAAGGGATCTTTAGGGGAACGTCAGGAAACCCTCCAGAAGGCAATTAGCATTGTAGAGGAACATGTGGCAAAAGCTGGTATGAGTTGCGCCCCGGAGAAGTCCGAACTAATCCGAGTAAGAGCGCCTTATACACGAAAGGACGATAGACTTCCGATAAAGCTTGCTCTTGGAGGTCAAACAATAAAGGAGGTATCTAAAGCTCGTATACTCGTACTATAGATACAGGAAAATGGAGCAGTAATGCACACGATCGCAAATCTCCGGAAATCCGTTAACAGTGTGTCTAGGATGATAAACAGAGTACGAAGAAACAGAAAAGGCTTCAAGGAAGAAGAGACGATAAGGCTCGTGCAGGCATTTATCATAACCCGTGTAACCTTCGGCCTTCCTTTCCAAAAAGTATCAAACTCAGATGAAACTAAAATAAACGCCCTGATACGCACAGCTTATAAGGCGGCGCTTGGTCTACCGATCAGCGCTAGCACGACCTTTTTTGAAGCAATGGGTATTAGCAACACTTATGAAGAACTCGTGGCTGCAACACTGATCGCACAACGAGAAAGGCTCAGTGCCACGGAGCAAGGCCGAACACTTCTCCGTCGATTAGGGTATCCACTCAGACCGGCACATTGCAACGACCAAACAGAACTCCTCCCACCGGACATACGAGCTAAGATCTCTGTGTCCCCAATCCCTAAAAACATGAGCGAGAAATACCACAGACAACGGCGCCTTGCACGGGCCCGGACACTCGAACGCAGGTTCGGTAGAAATCCGGAGGTTTATTACACGGACGCGTGTAAACAAGATAGCAAAACTTTCACTGTGGTAGCCACAAACGCTCAAACTACTATTTCCGCAACAGTCAGGACAGAGTCAGTGGCCACAGCAGAGGCTACCGCGGTGGCTCTGGCTATACGTGACGCTGAAAATAGAGCACGTTCTGCTTTAATACTAACCGACTCGCAGTCGGCATGTCGCCTTTTCATGACAGGCACCCTGCCCAAACTCTCAATGAAAATCCTAGGAAGAAATCTCACGGAACACCACGCTATTACCTGGTGTCCGGCGCACGCCGGAGTGCCGGGTAACGAGAGGGCGGACCGCCTCGCTCGAGAATATAGCATCCGAGCGACGGAACGCACTCTCGTAGAATCTCCGATCACAATAAAAGATATCTTGGAGGCACAGAGACGACGAAGGCAACGGTATAGCTTTCCAGACCCATCCTTGGACTCAGCGCAAATGCGGGACTGGCGCGGACTACAAACCTGTACATACCCACACCTACTCCTACTACACAAAATACACCCCACTCGGTACTCCAACACTTGCCCTTGGTGCGAGGGGTGGCCATCTCTTGACCATATCACATGGTTGTGCCAGAATCGGCCACAAGCAATCCAATCACCCCTTTTGGGGCAAAACTCCAAAAGTAGGCAGTGGGAGGTGTGGCTAGCCAGTACGGTGCGGGAAGACCAACTGGCCCTTCTCGACCAAGCCCGGCGTGCCGCTATCACCAGTGGGGCCCTGGACTGAGGGACCCACTCACTGGACCTGCATTAATTTTTTAAATAAAAGTAATACTACTACTACTACTACTACTACTTCATTAGCACGTCATCAACGCCGCGCGCGTTCGGTGCGAACGCGGGCAAAACGCCGCCGCCGCCGACAACAGTTGTGCGCGTTGTTTGTGTGACCGCACACAACCGCTGTCGGAACGCTGACTACGTGACGGAATGGCTAAACGCTGTAGCCTAAAGTGTCACTCAAGGTGCCGAAGTGCACTCCCTGTAAGTACACTTAACTTGCCCGCTTGACAGGGGTATAACTATGTTATGTGCGGTACGAGCATGCTTAGGTGTACGTTGAACATGAGACAGACTCATGTTTGTAATGGGTGTGGGGCTCTCGGCCATCGGGCCGATGTTTGCCCCACTCCGACGAAGAAATTGTGCCGCGGGTGTGGTGTGAGCGACCCTGCGGAGGATCACCAATGTCAGCGGAAATGTGCCTTGTGCGGGGGGGGGGGGGCACATCTAACGGCAGACAAGGCCTGCAAACATCGTTACCAAGTCCCCTTCGTGGTAAGACAAAGAAGACGGCGTAGGAAGCGTGCCAAGAAACGCCAGCAGGCCCAGGAGGGTCTGACATCACGGGATTCCAGCATGGCGCCACCTGCGAGAACGCACTCTCTCTCGCCAGTTCCTGGGAGACGCCGTAGCCACTCCAGGAGGCGCTCTCGCTCCCGAGGACGCTCTCGCTCCAGGGGGCGCTCCCGCTCCAGGGTGCGCATCCAAGAGGCTCCCACCACCTGGGCGGATCGAGTCAAGCCAAGGCCGGCGCAGCAGCCAGCACAGGTAACGCACGTGGCACTGCCAGAGGAAAAGGAAGATCCTAGGGTCGTTTTTCTAATTCAGGAGAACGCTACCTTGAAAGCTCAGCTTCAGCAGATGAGGGTCGAGTTCGAAGCTCTCATGAATTCAGCACAGCCCCCGGCGCGGCCTTCGTCAGTGGAGCGGCGGCCGGCTAAGCGGAGGATATTTCCGGAAGGAGAGCTTGCGGCGGCGTCCGACTCGGCCGTCCTTGAAGCAATCAAGGAATTGCAGAAGTCGGTGATGCGGCAAGCGGAATGTTTTGACCTCGTAGCACGTAAAGTCGCAGTGATCGAAAGCAGGCTTGGTCTCGGCGAGAATTCGTTGGTCGTCCCGGTGACGCCCGTCTCACTGGTTCCATAGGCGGGCACTGGTATGCCGATGGTTCTGGCCCCCATACATAAGGACGTGCCGAGAAGTCGGCAAAATAGTGGTAGTAATCATGGCTCCCAGCGGAAATGAGTTTGCCATTTGGCAGTGGAACTGCGCGGGGTTTAGGAAACGTAACGCCTCCCTCCAGCAGTATATTTCCCCATCGGTGGTGAGGCAGCATATGATTGCCTTACAGGAAACCATTGATGCTGCGGTTGCCTTGCCTGGCTATCGATCTGTATCAGTTAGTGGGAGGGGCAACGCGGTCTGGCTATCTTGGTTGCGAGGAAATATGCGTTTGTAGAACACAAGCTTCAGCTAGGCAACTCTACTTTGGAGGCCCAGCTGGTCGAAATCATCCCGAATAATTGGCTTAAGTGTAGCATCTTCATAATGAATGTCTACAGTACCCCTCGGAATCACAAGCAGGCATTTTCCTAGGTGATCGCAAAGGCGGCTGCCCTAGCGGGCAATTCGCCGCTCATAGCAGTTGGGGACTTCAATGCACACCACCCGGCCTGGGGATATCCAAAGGCCACTGTTAAGGGGAGAAACCTGGTTCAAGCTATGACGGATTGTTCCTTAGAGCTGGTCACGGATCCTCAGTTCCCAACTAGGGTCGGCACCTCTGTTACGAGAGACACCACTCCGGATCTAGCATTTACCAAAAACGCGGCGGGCGTACAATGGGCTAACCTGCAGGAAAGCATGTGAAGTGATCACTTTATCCTCTCGGTCACCCAGGCAACCCGGGCGCCTCCGCCTAGGGAGTTCAGGGTGACGGACTGGGACGAGTTTAGAAAGCACCGCAAGGCTGATGAGACCGAATATGGCACGTTGGAGGACCTCTTCTCGCGATTAGCAGAGGATGCTCTCCTCGCAACCAAGACGGTCCAGACTGACTTACATGTGGATGCAATGGACTCACGTCTTGCGCATCTGTTGGAGGCTAGAAAATCACTGGTTGAGAAATGGCGCACGCAGAAGCTCAATAGGAGGCTGCGGAAGTGCATAGCGCTCCTCAATAAAGAAATCGAGGACTATTGTCAGGAACTGTCTAGACAGCAGTGGAATGAAGTTTGCTCAAAATTAGACGGGCAGATGCGCACCAGGGGTAAATGGAACCTCTTGAAGGTGCTTTTCGATGAGACTAATTCCAAAGGTAACCAGAGGTTGGCAATCGACCGATTGGTCCAAGCACAGAAGAGCGGTCGTGTCGATTGGCGGAGCGATACCTTCCGGTTGGCCCGGTAGGGGACTGGGATTACCCAGACTACCGGGGAGGGCCGCTGGAGGCAGTCGACTCGCCCTTTACGAAACTTGACATCGAAGTGGTGCTTCATGAACTTAACAGTCGCTCAGCCCCTGGCGCTGATGGAATCACGAATAGGCTGCTGCGTAATCTCAATGATAAGTCCATTACTAAGTTAACCGAGGAGGTCAATCTCCTCTGGGCAGAAGGCCGCGTTCCGGAAGCCTGGATGACCGCCTCGGTGGTACTCATTCCCAAACCGGGCAAGGCACTCGCCAAGGAGAACCTACGTCCCATCTCCCTTACCTCTTGCGTGGGGAAGGTGATGGAGCATGCAGTATATAATAGGGTCAGTAGGCATATCGAGGATAAAGAGTTCTTTCCACATAACATGGTAGGCTTCCGGCCGGGTCTCTCCACCCAGGGTGTGATGCTCTGGTTAACAGGCAAATTATCAACCGACAAACCCAAGATATTCGGGGAGTATTGGCCCTTGACCTTGCCAAGGCGTTCGACACCATTTCACATAAGTTCGTCCTGGAGGCGGTCGAGAGCATGGGGCTGGGACCAAAGTTCCACGCCTATGTTCGTGCCTTCCTTCGGGACCGCACAGCAACCATAAAGATTGGCCAATTAAAATCGAGGGCCCTTACCCTGGGTGCGAGGAGCACGCCGCAGGGAGCGGTCATTTCGCCTCTCTTGTTCAATATAGCCATGAAAGGCCTCTCAGAGCGTCTTTCCACTGTAGCGAATACCAACCACGCCCTATATGCGGACGACATTACTGTCTGGTGCATGGGAGGTTCGGAGGTTCAGTCGGCACTGTCTATCACCGAAAGTTTTCGGGAGGGTACGGGGCTTCGACTCTCCCCCTCCAAATCGGAGTTGCTTCTCTACAGACCGGTTCGGCCCGGGAGGAGGCCTTCCACGCCGCTTGATCAGGTACAGATTACGCTAACCACAAGGGACGGGCGGTCGATTCCCAGAGTCTACGGTATTAGAGTGATCGACTTGCTTCTTGAGTCCAACGGCAGGAATTCACAGGTTTTGGCCCGCATCACCTCCAAGACGGAGAACATGCTCAGGCTGATTTTAAGGGTCTCAAACCGCAGGGGAGGGCTGAGGGAGAGCAATCTCCTTCGGCTCTACCACAAGATCCTCATGAGCCATATTAATTACGTCGCATCGGCACTGAATTGGTCTAAAAGCGAAGAGGATAAACTAGACACTTTAATGTGAAAAAGTATCAAAAGGGTGCTGGGACTCCCCATGAGCACCGGCTCATGAGCCTGGGCATGCAAAACACCATATCGGAGGTGACTGAGGCACAGAAACTAGTTCAGGTCGCGCGGCTCTCCTCCACCAAAGCTGGGCAGCTTCTCCTACAGTCGCTGGGCTGCCATCATACGGGCAGCACAGAACAGAAGGTGTTTTTAACACAGACAGTGCAGGGTACCTGCGAGGTGGAACCCTTCCCGCGAAACATCCATCCACAGTACAATGTTGGCCGGCGAAAGGCACGGGCCAGGCCTCTGCTTGACTTCGTAGCTAAATCCCCGGGAAAGGTGGCTTTCGTTGATGCGGCGCAGTATGGCCGCTCCGAGAGCTTTGCGGCCGTGGTTGTTGATCATCGCGGTCGCGTACTCAACTCCGCTTCCGTTGGGAAGGTGTCTGCCTCCGTAGCAGAGCAGGTAGCAATAGCTCTAGCGATGAAGGATCCTTCGGTTCTTCAGATATTCACTGAATCCAGGGCTGCCGTCCGGGCCTTCGCCTCGGGGGTGGTCTCCAGGGAGGCTGCCACTATCCTCAGTTCGAGGGGTGCGGTAGGCTTTCATACAATTACGTGGTTCCCGGCCCACATGGGCTTAGGCGTTCATCCGTCAGTTTCCAACGTCAACGAACTTGCCCATAACCGTGCGCGAGAAATCATGTGCCGCGGCGGTCCGGGCGGGTCCGCAGGCGGGTTCGCGGAGAGCTTCAAGGATCCACTTGGCACCTTTCACGAAGTTACGTCTCACTATCAGCTGTCAAGGTTTAGGTACCCCCTCCCGCATTCCAAGCTTACTAGACCGCAGTCGTCCGTCCCCCGGATGCTGCAGGCAGGTTCGTTCCCGTCTCGTAGCACGTTTAGTCACTTTCACTGAAAGCATAGATCCAGGATGCCCTAGCTGCAGGGAGAATAAGTGCACACTCGCTCATATGCTCTGGCAGTGCCAGGCGTTACCTGGCGCCAAGTTCAGCACACCGCAGGACTGGGAGAGGACCCTTAAAAGCGGCGAACTCTCACTCCAACTCTCGGCAGTCCAGGAGGCCTGCGAACGGGCGGAGGGCCACGGTCTTCCAGTACCGGCGTGGGCGCGGCCAGCAACCGTGGCGGACCCCTCTTCAGGGGGTGTCTGATCGGGGTTCTTCAGGACCAAATAAAGTTATTTTCACCTCACTGTTAAGGGCGAGGCGGGCGAGAGCCCAGAGAAAGTAACAGTGGGAGAGCGGGCACGCACACGCACAGTCTAGGGTGCCTCGATGCCCTCCTTGCCCACCGCTCCCCTTCCACTGGGAAGTCGCGTTTGCTCTCCGCGTGCGTTTGCTCCCCGTAAAGAGCGCGTCCCTCGCCCTCGTGCGCTTTCACTCGCATATACAGCACACGGCCAATGAGAGTTCTTTAGGGGCAAGGCTCTTTGGGGTCTAGCTCACATCGACTGCCACGACATCTATGTGTCATGGATGAAACGTTGCATGCAGCGGCTCAACATCTATACACGAGATGGCGCTGCTGTGTATGGCGCGCCGTCGTCCGTGCTCACATCGACTGCCACGCCATCTGTCTGTCATGGATGAAACGTTGCGTACAGCGGCTACAGTGCCTAGAATATACTATTCTAGGCACTATACAGCGGCTCAACGTCTACACAGGAGATGGCGCTGGTGTGTATCGCGCGTTCCAGACCACACAATCGCTTTCTGTCATGCACGAACGTAAGGCGCGGCATGCTGCGGCTCAGCGTCTACGCAGACAGCAAGCTGCTGCGGCGGCGAGTGCGCGGGAAGCATCGGCAAAGCAGAAAAAACGCCAAGCGGACCCGGATTTGAGGGCGCGGGAAGCGGCGGCTCGCCGGCAACGCCGACAACCCTTACGGTGCATTTCTTACGACTACAAGCAACCCACGACCACGAGGGGAACGTGCATAGACCTCGTCTTTGCTTACTTTAGGATGTATCCTCTAGAAGAACCGCTGGCTCTGCATTTCACCGACCATAAAGCAGTATAAATGAAATCGAAACGCAACCCGGAACTAAACACGATATACGCGGTATGAGCAATAAAACACATTGCGTATACTGTACACCGCGTAGTCACGCATTTACATGCGCGAGTGGGACAATGTCACGGGTGATTTTACGGTATAACGATCCCCTTTGCTTCGCCCCACTCATCATGATTCACTTCGTGGATATGCGGTGATTTTTTCTTCTATTGCTGGACGCGACCATCGAAGAGTTAGCCCTTAACAGCTTCGCTGTAGAGAATGCTCAAGCACTCCGTACAGATGGTTCACCAACGAAGCTCAAACGTGTGGCCCGGGTGTTTAGCAGTGGGTTAATCCCGACGCTGTATGGAAGCGTTTCTCAATTGTGGGTTACATGTTTGTGTTTCTAGTGGAACGCAAGCGCCAATGGCAGGTGGATGCTGCTAACCACGACGCCGAGCTAACTCGAGATATCGAACGCATGCCTCGGCTCGCCGACAACGGCGAGCCGAGGAACCGGCGTTGCGGGTAGAGCACCGTCACCGTGGCAATGGCGGGAACGCATTCGCCGGGGCCAACGCCCGCTTTCGGTGAGATTTTCTCGAGCGGCACTTTGGCTTTGGCTGCGACGAAACGTCCAGGTTGAAATCGCGAAGTGGGACGCAAGCGCCAATGGCGGACGGATGCTGCTAACACTGACGCCGAGCTAACTCGATATATCGAATGCATGCGACAACGGCGAGCCGGGGAGCCGGCGTTGCCGCCAGAGCAGGTATGAGGCAGAGAACGACGTAAGTGATAGCGCAGCCAATGGAGACATTTTGGAGAAACATGGGACGAACTTTCTTTTCGCCTTGCCATATACAGGAAAGCATGGCTGTGCGAACAGGAAAAGAAAGACATGGAAAGAAAAGTAGGAAACGATAGGTCAGGCGCTGACCTATCCTCAGATGTCAACCAACTCGCCCAGCAACAAGTTCTACTCAGCCATATACAGCTTTCGCTGGAAAATATTTTCGTGGAAGGGTCAGAACCGCTATTGTCCAGGGCCCTAAGAATGTGCGAGCAGAAGAAAACTAACACAAGGCGGTAAAAACACGAGGCAGTAAATGCAGAAAAAAGTGACGCGATAAATGCCAAGCTAACAAGAGTCCTATCTAGAGATTTCGTGACACCTGTCCACTCAAAGCACCGCGACCATTTACAGTGTATATTTAGAGGTTATGTACAATGTGTAGCGGACTTGTATCCATTGCTAAGTCGAAGTCGGGAAGAAAGAGGCAAGACCGACACAAGGTCACTTTCGGGAGGTCGTCCCTAGGATTGGCGATCAGGACAGCGCTTTCCGAAAAGCGGCGAACAGATAATCAGTCTCTGTAGGGTGTCGGTGCTGGCTGTTGCGTTCTGGTTTATTCACTCGCACTTCAGTGAGTGGGTCCTGCTAACGCAGGGTCACAGGGATTTCGGAGCCTTGGAAAGGTGGTTAAATTCGGCTGTTTTGTAGTAACAGGAAGAAGAGCCTGAATGTGTCGACACCTTGCACATGCTTCACTCAAGAGTAAGTAGCGTTGAGAACGGCCATTGAATTGCGACTGGAGCGAGGGCGCAGTTGATATCGATTGCGCGGGTGCAACGCCAGTAGGCACTATGCGGAAGGCATGCGTAGCAGCACATGACAGCTGAAAGGTTTTCTTTGTGCATCTTCTTAGCACCTATTCGATCCCCTTGACGCCAAAAGGAATGGCTCGCCTGCCGATGTGAGTGCCGTTATAGAAAATGTGGCTGGCAAGGGCATAGGGAGGTGTTGAGCATCGTGGAACTGTGGCAGCGTGATCGTGCAGTAGTTGACTTTCCGAAAGCTGCCGTTTGCGAGAGGCTCAGGTTTGCATGATGGCCAGTGTCATCCAGCTTGAGGGAGACGTCGGAGGAAGGATTAGGTTAAGCAACGACGGGTGTCTTCATCTGACCCAGAGGCCTTATAGATGACATGTCGCTGGCGTCGTGACGAGAGCAGGCGTAGCCCATCGAAGGGCCAGTGATATGTTTTGTGATGCGATGAAGTGTTATTTGACGTATGCCACGGAGGTAAAATCCCACCTTCATTCTCTGTAGCCAGACGGTCCGGCCTGCCGGCCCGTACTTTGAGAATAGTGGTGGCTCGAGGGCGCTGTTCCCGGCTGTGTTTTGAGGCAGGAGATTCATATTGCCGACGGCCGTGGTCATAGTTGTGCAGACGGCGCGATCGGTCATACTGTCTCAAGATTATTGAAGGATTCCGTACAGGGCGTTGTGTCTGAGTAGAAATAGAAGACGGGGCCTCGGGTCCGGCCGCGGTGTTTGGTTTGGTTTTTTTTATGTTTGCGCATAGTCACTGCGAAACTCTTACATCGACTTTGTTCAATGTGTATGCGCCACTCTATCTGTGCTGCTCCTTAGTGAACCTCGTTGACGCCGTCTTGTGTTACTCGTTATGTGCCAATCGCTGGGGTGCTTTTCAACGAACGTCTTTGCCGCCAACTTGGGTAACTAGTTATCTACCAATGGACACGCGCCACACTTTAATGATGAAATACATCCCATAAATTTTAATGCGAAAGTCTTATGTGCCGCATTACGCGGCACATAAGACTTACCTGTACCTGTAATTATACTTCACCTGTTATATTTTTTTTACTACTGATGAAAATAAATTCAATTCAATTCAATTCAAAAAAAAATCCGTCGGCGTAGTCGGCGTCATCGAAAGATCGTACCGAAAATGGCCGATGGTGCAAAGAGGTCAAAAAAGAGGTCGTCAAAGAATGTTAGAATTGACGCCAAATATTTCAGGGAGGTTCCTGTAAATTAAGTCAATCAATGCCTTTGAAAAGAAAACATGGTACATTTCGGCGGGGGTGGGAGTCGAGCTCGGGTCTCACGGGTGCGAGACGAACATGCCTTCCCGAAGCCACGGCTACTCTTTTTTTTTATGGCCGATTTTTTATTTATTGCTGGTCTTTGACTTGACAGAGACAAACTAATGTGCACACATTCAAATATCACATTTGGAAGCAATTATACAGGATGTAAGAAAAAAAAGGAAGGGAAAAACATACAAGCCGCCCGACCGTGTTGGACCGGCATTGTCACATCAAAATTACTTCATGGCTGTCGAAGGTTCTAGCCTTGACAGCCAATCCGGCACACACTCTTGCATTTTCTGTGCTTCAATAAATCTTGCAATACTTTCTTTGAAATGAATACGTGCAGGCCTAGCGTCAGTATCACAATGGTACCCCGCCATTCGTGCGCGCCATAAACAGTGGAGCGCATTCAACATGATAAAGTCGTAGGGCACCCCGTCGTCATCCTTAATTGCTAGAAATCTTATCCCGTGGGGATCCAGCGGCAACTCTTTCTTGAGTGTTCGCTGTAACACATCCCAGAAGTAAACCCCCTCCCAACAGTTCAAAAAGACATGGTCAATGGTTTCGGGCTGCTTGCATCAAGCAGTGCTATCCCCATGGTACAGTACAACCCCGTTCTTTCATAAAAGTCTTGACGGAGAGCGTTCCGGTGTGAAGATTAAAGAAAAAAGGTTTTTACCCCTGGTGGTACCTTCATGCGTTTCACCCGTTTGAGTACATCCTGTCCTGGCCCTCCACTGTATATGGATCTGTATA
This sequence comes from Dermacentor silvarum, assembly GCF_013339745.2. Taxonomy (NCBI): domain Eukaryota; kingdom Metazoa; phylum Arthropoda; class Arachnida; order Ixodida; family Ixodidae; genus Dermacentor; species Dermacentor silvarum. Next base: position 102,295,153 of record NC_051156.1, read on the forward strand.
ATGGCACTGGGAAAAGTACATCACAAAGATCTCTGTACAGTGTTTTCCTTTTCACTTCAATGAGATAATCATTCGAAAAACGCACACACAGGAAGCGTACACTGTCGACCACTTCCTTGAAATACCCAGGCGGTGTTCCGATCATGCTTTCTGTACTAACTACATGTTCCGGCAATGCGTCGCTCAACCTTAGCTGGCACACAGTGCGCAGAAAGGGGTCACGCACATCGCGAAAAAACAAAAATCGATTTACCAGCTGTCTAACAAAAACCTGAACCAAGCCCACACCCCCGTTCTTTACCCTTCTGAACAAGTTTGTTCGGCTACACCTTTCCCATGTCGAACCCCAGATGAAAACAGCAAACACTCTGTGCAGCCTTTGCATGTTTGCTCGAGAACAATGCAACACATGCATGACGTAGTACAACTTAGATATAAAACACATGTTACACACACTTGCTCTTGCAAAAATGGACAGGTTAGTACCTGTCCATCTGTCTGCTTTTTGTTTCGTCTCTTTAGTCTGGCTCCTCCAGTATGCATCGCTACTGTTGTAGCTGTCGAGTGGAACTCCTAGACACCGTGTGGGAGTTTTCACCCAGTTCACGTTCGCGAAGTGCTCCGGTGCAGACGGCCACTCCCCGTGCCAAAGCCCGAGGGATTTGCCCCAATTTACTTTGCTGCCGGTTACATCACAGAATTGTTTCACTACATCAATTGTTTCTGTTATACTTGATTTGTCTGTACAACACACAGCAATGTCATCTGCATACGCGAGCAGCTTCACTTCTGTCGCTGCTAGTCTAAAACCTCGTATTTTCTCATTTGGAGTGATTGCCAGACACATTGCTTCGATATAAATTGCAAACAGAAGCGGACTGAGGGGGCAGCCTTGGCGGACTGAACGCAAGATGTTAATGGGGGCCCCCAGCGACTTATTCACAATTAATCTTGATGTGCAATTCTGGTACGCGAAGGCCACACCCTCAGCGATGATGGAACCGACGTTAACGTGATCCAAGATGGCAAACAAAATAGCATAAGCGACACAATCGAACGCCTTCTCGAGATTGAGCTGGAGGACTGCAACACCACCATAGGTGACGTCACAGCACTCGAGAGCACACCGCATCTTATGGATGTTCGGAAAAATAAATCGCCCCTTGATGCCGCAAGTTTGGTGGTCAGCGACTATTTCCTTGATGACACCTTGGAGTCTGGTGGCTATAACCTTCATACATATTTTATAATCAATGTTTGTTAATGATATGGGCCGGTAGGATGAGACGACTTTGAGTTTATCTATTTGATCGCTCTTCGGTATTAAAATGGTGTGAGCTTTCCCAAAAGGAAGGTGGCAAGCTTTTCTGGTCATACGCGTTATTAAAGACGTCTGCTAACAGAGGGGCCAGTTCGCTTTTAAACACCTTATACCACCCAGCACTGAGACCATCTGGTCCGGGTGACTTGCCCAGGTTCAAATTGTCTATTGCTTTCTCGGCTTCTTTCTCGGTTATTTTACCTTCTAATCCCTCTTTGGTGTCATCATCCAATCGCGGCATACGATGAAGAAAGTCAGCTTTAAACCCCTCTACATTGGCTGCCTGAAATGCAAAGAGCGACTGGTAGTATTCGAAGAAGGCGAGGCCTATGCTCTCGTTGTCGTCAACAACAGTGCCGTTCATTAAAATCTTATCGACGTTGTTTCGTCGTCCGTATGCCTTCTCTAGACCGAGTGCCCTTTTAGTGGGCATCTCCCCCGTCGCTAGTGCATCGGCACGTGCTCGCACAATGACCCCTTGATACCGCTCCTTGTCGAACTGTTCGAGTTTATCTTTGACGTTGCGCAAGTCGTCTCTATACGCACCAGGCTCTTTGCACCCAAGCGTTATCAGCTGCTTAAATGGTGTTCTTAAACCCTTTTCTTTCACTTCCTTCTCATATTTTAGGCAGCTGGATATTTCTAAGGCTTTCATTTTAACATTTTGTTTCAAGCATTCCCACTTTTCTAGCATTGTTTCCGATGTATCATCGCGTAATTGTGGAACCATATCACGTACTGCCTCTACAAATGGCTCGTCGTTAAGAAACTTGGCATTCATTTTCCAAAGATCCCAATAAAACGCATGTCGTCTCTTCTCAATATCTATGTGACATTTTACAAGACAATGGTCCGAAAAGGACACAGGTACAACGCAATAGTCGTGGCATTTTGGAATCGCATCCAACGAACAGTACATGCGATCCAATCGTGCATGGCTACTGCCCTGATAACGCGTAAAAGTCACTTCACGCCCCTCTTCGAGACACTCAAAAACGTCGTCCAGTCCATTTTGCCTATTATTTTAGCCAACACATCACTACTTCTATCACGCACTCCAGCATTGTTGACCCTGTCTCTAACGCTCAGCACACAATTGAAGTCGCCGAACAGAATTACGCGCTTATCACACGGGACATACTGTTCCAGGTTCGAAAAAATATGACACGCTCATCCACTGAATTCGGCGCATATACGCATAGTACGCGGAATTCAACATCACTCATGACAAGATCACAATAAACAATCCTTCCAGACGGACACGAAAATACACTTTGCATCCGCAGTCCAGACAGCTTCTTTACAAAAAGAAGGGAGTCCCCAGACGTGCCAATTGCATGACTGACAGCAACAAAATACCTAGTCGTGAAACATGCTCCCGGTCTCCTACTCCCCGTCAATTTTAGTTTCCTGGACGGCTAGTACGTCTATGTCATGATCAGTCACCAACCGTAGGGCCTGACTTTGCCTACGACTAGCCGCCAACCGTCTCACGTTTACCGTGGCGATACTGAGTGGCGGTATTGGAGCCATCGTGAACTAAAGAGAAAGTATTCCCGGAGCATGGTGCTTACCCCTCACGACTAGCCCTCGGCTAGTCGCCTCCGGGACCTTCCGGCTTGCCGGATTAGTTCGTGGGAGGCGCTTTGTCGACGGGCGTTCTCTCGGGCGGGACGTTCGGCTTTGGCTTGAAGCCCATTCGCCTCCCAAGAGGCGTCTTTGTCGGCGGCCCCATCGCTGGAGCTCGTTGCACCCTCGTCTCGGTCCTTTGTCTCGTCGTGGGGGCGCTTGACTGGTGCTCCAGGAGTCGTAGTCCGGTCGCCGTCGTTGACGGCCTCGTCCTGTTGCATTGCCGGCGTGTCGTCAAAGGGTGCGTCTTCACTAACGCCCCCCGTCGCCTTATCCTCTGCAGTCGCGTCTTGTGCAGACGCAAGCGGCTTCGCAGCAGCCTCAGCCACCTTGACGTCTGCGTTCCCGGCGAACGCCGCACTGCCTGTCGCTAGTGGCACCGGGTCTCCGGCACCTTTAGCAGCGTCCTCCGCCTCCACCACGTCCATGACGTGTTCTGCCGCAACGTCGGTCGCAGCTGGGCCCGTCACGGCGGCGTACGATTTCACGCAGACAGCGGGGAACTTTGCACTCACGGCGGACGTGCCCTGTGCCCTGGCCGCGCAGGAATTGCATGGGCCGGCCGGGAACAATCGCCAAGGCCAGCTCTCCACCGACGCGGACCTGATGAGGAAGGTCCTCTACTTTGACGCCGCTCTTCAGCTTCAGCAGCACGGTCCTTATGGTTGGTCTTTTCTCCCATGCCTTGGACACGCCACATCTCCCTGCTCACCTCCTCAAGTTTGCCGAAAGCTGCGAACGCCGTGCGCACATCCTCGTCGGCAACACCGTACAGGAGCCAGTGAAGCCTAAGCTTCACCTGCTGGTCCTGCGGGTCGACGATGATGCACCGTCGACCCTTTACTTGAAGTTCCTTGTGGGCCACCAGTCGTTTTGTGGCGGTCGCATCTTTGAGGGTCACCGCCCAGACGTGGTTAATCTGGTACGCCCCTATGCATAGCACCTCAGGCAGCAATCCTGTCGGCAACAGGGCGTCCCTGAAATCCTCGACCTTGTAGGGTCTGGCACGCACATCACTGTGCAAAAACACGGTATTTATCACCACTCGTCCTTGGGGAAGTTGAGGCAGAATAAACTGATATTCGTTATCTTCATCGTTGCGCATGTTTCCGCGGCCAAAAGTGACCGCTGTCGCTGTCCAGGAAAAGGCCATGATTCTGCGACCTTTCAGCTCAGTGGCCGGAAGCAGAATGAAGCCACGGCTACTCAGCGGATCTCGTTCATTAAAGATGTGCCTAGTACGTGCGTCCTTGCACATGTGATGGCGTAGCCAATGCCTCCTTCGGCGTAGCCAAGGGGAGGAGGTGGCGCCACCTCATGAGTGTACAGAATGAGTACAGGATAAAAAGCATTATTGTCCATTTGAATGGCAATGCGCAGTCCTTCAATTTATGAACTCCTCGTGGACACGCGAGTGCGTTGAGATGCTTGGCGCGTTTTAATTTGGCCATACGGAGGCGTATTTGGAACGCAGGGGACAGCTTGCGTGGAGAACGAACGCGCTGTCGTGTGTCACCGATCTTAGAGGCGTGCGGGTGTTACGAGAAATGGGGTTGGGGGACGCAGAGAAGAACAGCAAACAGATTTTAATTACACTCAATCCCAAACTCAAAATTAAACTATCTCAACATAAAACACAATGCAAAAACACTAACACTTATACAACCAAATTAGTAATCAATAAACATGTCGTAAATTCCACCTACGTTAGTCCTTGGGCGTTTCCTACGCTAAAGTCAGGCAAACCTAGCCTCTGGCTGCGACGCTATGACAAAGGATCGTTCATACTGACTTTTGTCGTCGCACGTATCTTCCAAGTTTGAAGCGTGTCGGATCTTCATCATAGTCGGTGTTCTCGCCGACTCCGTAAACGTTGCTGCCTTGGTGTTGGTCAGTCAACTCGTCCGACTCTGATCCCAGTGCCCCGAGCTCCGTCGGTGACGTGGCAACAAGGCCCCACAGGTTAGGCCTAACTCCGGGTTCCGCCTCTGCTTCTTCTTCGAGTGCCGACGAGACGGCCCGGGACTATCGTACGTGTTGGTCTACCTCTGAAGGGGGATCCTTCCTGGAGTGCCCGGCAATGCCGTAAGAGGCTGCGATCCAACGATCCTCGCTCAGACGTCGCCGAGGTCGACGACCACCCCCTGGACTGCCAGCGTCACTGATTTGACCAAACCTCCATGGCTCCCCTCGCCAGTGCGATGCTGACGCTACAACCTTCTTGGCCTAGAGCCACGTCGATAATTCCAGCTCAGCGCCACTTCTCCCTCGATTACAGCTCGGGTCACGCGCCTCGAGGGCTCGTGCCATTTTGAACGATTCATGCACAAAGTGCTCTTGTTCCTTTCTGCGCCGCATGCCTCTTACATGTGACCAACGCGCGAAAAAAAAACATCGCACGAAAGGTTCTATAATGATTTCGCATTCCGACACGTAAGCAGTATTGAGTGTCTCTTCCAAATTTCTTACTTGATTCTGAGTAGAATCGAATCCACGTCACAAAGGTTCCTCAAGGACAGCAAGCCGACGCTTTAGCAGGCCGCACTACAAGTCCACTAGGTGTATGCTGTTTTTCAATCAACGTCTTTAATGCCAATGGTCTTAAGAGCTGCGCCTTGAATGCACTGGGCATGGGCCGCTCTTCAGGGAAAATATCGCCAACTTGGGTCACTGAGTATGCTTCACTGGGTGTGCGGCAAGTGAGGGAACAATTCTCCGACTTCTCGGCAGCGCCACCAGATGTCGTAGCGTGTACAGAAAAAAAGGACGAGAGAGGAGTTTTCTTGCCGCATTACATGTTTAGACTGTTACACATGCTGCGATTGGAGTGCCAAATAATCGGTGCAGTCGCACGTGCCTCAAATGCAATTTTACAGAGCTCATTTCACACGAATGCGATTTCAATGTTGTCGCTGGTGCAACACCGACAGTGGCTTGCTGCCAGGATTTGTGCCATATTAGCGCTTAAGTTTTGTAATGAAATAAAGTGGATTGAAAGAAAAAAAACTGGGTATTATGGTAATATTGAATTGTTTGTATTTCGTGCAAATCATACACGTGTTTTGCAATTTAAACATGATTCGAAGTTTAAATCTGTCTTGGAGTACAGCACAGGGGTTCCTCAATTTCAGTGCGAGGAGACATGGCGGACGTTCGTATAGCTGTTCGCGGTTGGTCGTTCAGCGCTGTGTTGTGTCATGTGTCTTTTATATCGTTGTCGTCCTGCCTGCACTACAACACATTAGAAGACGACTTATAAACAAGCCTATATAGCAACCTTTATCGCATAGGCAGTATTCGGATTTGGCTGCAGGGAATTCGTTGTGTCCGCACAGCGAGATCCTTGCGCTAACTGCTTAGCGTCAGCTTCGGAGGAAATGATGTGTGTATATTAGTCATATTTGAGCATAAACGCTGTGTACTGCTAGCTATATTTCTGCAGAAAACGCACGACAGGACCAAGCACTAACCCGAAAGCCCCCCGTGTGCCCCTGAAGGGAGCCGTAAGTCATCTGTGTTTGAATACTGAACGCGCAATGGAATTTGTGTTGTTAACTTCAACCTTAGCACTAGTCTGGTTTGTTCACCGCGGGGCGGAAACCCGAATCTTTAGCAGCATGCACCAGAAATGCTCTTGGTATGTGCGGTTTTATTTACCGTGTTTCACGCTTGCCCTTTCGCAAGCTGCGCCTTTAATTCACTGGGTATGTGGCGCGCTTCAATGAACGCCTTGCCAAATTGGGTAGCTGAATATGATTTACGGGAGGCGCGGCAAGGCGATTGAATAATTCTCAGCGTTTGCACACAACAACGCTCCAGGCTTCTCGTCTCGCAGGATATGCAGGGACTTCTCGGCAGTGCCACAAGATGGCGTAGCGTCTTAAGAACGAAGCGCGAGAGTGAATCCGTTGCCGTATGACTCGTTTAGCATTCTTCGGGCACTTCACGCACTTTCTTGGGACTATCTATCTATCTATCTATCTATCGATCTATCTATCTATCTATCTAACCGTTATCCTGCCTATCTGGGCCGCTGAATAGCTTGTGTTCGTATAACCAGTGAATCGGGCTGCTGCGCTGAGGTAGCAGGGTTCGAAACCAACCATCGTATCAACCTCGGTCACTGAGTACGTGCAAATGTGTACATACGTGCCGGTCTACAACGAAGCTCTTTGACGCTGATGTGGACCACTGGGTATGTGCCATTGGGTTTGTGCTGGTCTTCAATGAACCTAATTCATGCCAATTTGGGTCTCTAGGTGTGTGCCGCTGTTCAATGAACGCCTTTGACAACAACTTATGTAACTAGGTATGTGTCACTGGGAACGTGCAGCTGTACAATGACAAAAAAGATCCCTTCACGTTTTCCGATGCTGAGCGGCATCGAACCCACGTCACAAGGGTTCTCCGAGGACAGCAACCCGACGCACTTGCAGGCTGCGTCACGAACGCACTGAGTAGGTGCCACTTTTTCAGTGAACACCCTTCACGCCAACGCTTTAGCGAGCTGTGTCCTGATGCACTGGGTATACGTGACTCTCTTTAATGAACTTTTCGCCAAGTTAAGGTCAGAGCGTATGTGCCACTTCGAGTGCGGCAAGCGAGGGAACAATTCTCAACGTTCGCAGTTACTAGTGTATCGGGCTTCCCGTCTGGACAGCTACGAGCGGAGTTCGCCGCAGCGCCACTCGGTGGCTCAGCATGTCCAGAAGGAACTGAGCACCAGTGCAGCAAGGCACCGCTGACTAATGCCATAGAGCAAGTGATTAAAACCAAATTCCGCTTGGATGGCAAGAAATCAAGATGAACCTCATCTACAAAGTTAAAGGTGTTAACGAGTAAGACGAGCTCGCACCTGCCAGTAACAGTAACGTCGGTGAATGGCAATGCAAGCCATAAAATTGGAACTGTCAAAGTGGTGGAGAAAAACGATGTACTGGGGGAACTACCGAATGGGTTCAGGCCAGGCAGACGCTTCGAGATAATATGTTTGTACTAACTCTGTGCATAGAAATTTTAGCAGCTCAGCATACACCTTTATAGATAGCAGTTATGGATATTAAATTAGCCTATGACAATGTAGACAGCGAAATGTTATGGAATATTCTTAAGCAAGAAGGCATTCATGACGATTTCGTGGGGCTGCTCAGGGAGATATATAGAGACAACCAAGTACAAGTTGCATGGGAAGGATAAAAAGGTAATGAAGTGGTGGAAATTCACCAAAGACTGAAACAAGGATATCCTCTATCTTCATTGTTCTTCTCGAATGATATAATTATGTGATCGATATATATGTTGGCTTAATTTTTTTATTTTGTACAGTTAAAAACAGCCGGCATATTGATGGTGCAGTACGCACCTTCTTATAAAGCAAGTGTGAAAGCTTGGACAGGTTTTCTTGGCGCCAATCAAGGTGATGAACTTAAACGACTGTGCCCAACCGTACACTTCTGTTCTTACAATGGACTGTTCTACATGACATCAAGAAGCACCTCAGCGCTACTGTATCTCAGACGAGGTGTTGTGAGAACATTGTGAGCACTGCCGATTAGATTTGTGAGCGTTGGTGGCATCAACTTCGGTTTCCTAGCGTCATTTGGAATAAAAACAGTTGCCTGGGGTAAAGCACTGGAAAAAAGTTTCAGTACTTTGCAATAGATGCGGCAGCGCGGACAGGAGCGTTACAACGAAAAGAACTGAAACTTTAGGATGAGTGCTTTGCGGCATATATTTTGACTGTATAATGTTACGATCCAAGGAAGAAAACACCGCGACTTCATGACAGGTAATGCTGGCACACGTACAGTCGCGTGAAATATCAGCTCCGACAAATTGCCAGAGGCGGAACTCTGCACTGACACATTCACGCATGAAATACTGGTTTAATAAATACCAGAAATCAGAAAGTGCATAGCTCTTATATATTTGGTATGTCGACGCCGCTGTGCAGTCTTGGGGTCTCCTTTTGACACGCGCATATCTCAGCTAATATTTAGGGCGACTGTAATTTTTTTTCTTTTATGGGTCAGCTTTTTTTAACGTATAACCACTGCTTCAAAATTACCACTTGGCTGAAGATGCACCTGTTTGTATTTGAAGTGCCCAGAATGTTGGCACCGATTCAATCGCGAAAGATCGTTATTTAATCAGATTGCGCGCTTGAAGAGAGCACTGGCGTACTATCGCTCAGTATGAGCTACAACGCGAAAGCGCGTGGGACAGTTGCCCCGCGTTGTTACATTGTCGATTTAAGCGTTACACGCACTTTTTACCACTGCGCCTGGGGAATGGATGGATGGATGTAAAACTTTAATGAGAGTCCAGAGATGCGCGACTCAGCGCGCAGCGGGCCGCTCCCACGTTGGGACAGTCAGGCCATGCCCGACCGCCGCATAGTGGGCCCTTTGGACAGCCCATAGTTGCGCCCCGGCATCTGGGCTCTTGATAGCGGAAAGCCACTTGTCCTCATTTATTTGTTCCGTGTCTCGCAACGAGCGGCAACGCCAGAGCACATGGTCTAGGCTGGCGAAGTCATTGCAGGGCCTGCAAGAACTACTGGCATAAGTGTCGGGATAAAGCTTGTGTAATGAAGCCGGGCTGGGATACAAGCCTGTTTGCAATAATGTGAGGGTCAATGCCTGCGCTCTATTTAACTTGTGAGCAAGGGGAAAGTCTCTCTTGCCGAGATAAAATTGCTGCGTAATTTCGTTATATGTGGTTGGTTGATCTCTGTTCACTACTGCGGGCCGGCCGGGGAGTTCTCCATGATCGCGGGAAACGAGACCTCGTGCCTTGGAGTGGGCCAGCTTGTTGAGGTTTGTGAGACCTCCCATGATGGATCCCATGTGAACGGGGAACCACGTGAGAGTGTGGGTGGCGATGCTTTTGCCGTCGAGGATGCGACAGGCTTCCTTACACACGGCGCCAACGCTTAAGGCGCGGATGGCTGCCCTGGAGTCGCTGAAGATGTTGGCATGTTTCTCGTCCAGGAGGGCCAAGGCAATGGCCACTTGCTCGGCCGCACATGACGACGTGCTTCGTACCGAAGCTGCGTTAACGGTCGAACCCCTGTGGTTGATGGACACTACTGCGAAATTCTTGCTGTTGCGATATTGGGCTGCGTCAACGAAGCAGCTGCCGCCAGGCAGTTCTGTCGCCCGGCGTAGGAGCGCCACTGCCCTGGCCTTCCTTCTTTCCACGTTGCGCTGGGGATGCATATTGCGCGGGGCGGGGGATATGATGATGTGGTCTTTCTGCTCTTTCGGAAGGCCCTGGTTGGAGTCTTCGACCTTAGCCGGGGGACGCCCATCTCTGTTAGTAGTCGTCTGCCCGCCGTGGTGCCGGAGAGTCTGAGAATTTGTGCCCTTTCTTGTGCTTCTGCAATTTCTTCCAGTGTATTATGAATACCCAACTGCAAAAGTCGGTCGGTGTATGTGTAGTTTGGTAGTCCGAGCGCACTCTTGATCCCCCTCCTTATCATGGCATTCAGCTTGTCTCGCTCGGCCCTCTTTCAGACGTGCATGGCCGCTACGTACGTGAAATGGCATAACAAGAAAGCGTGGACTAGCCTTATCAGATTCTCTTCACTCAGGCCTCTCCTTCTGTTAGCTACCCGCTTGATTAGACCGATGACGCTATCCGTCTTCTTTGCTAGTTTGTGAATGGTGATGCTGTTTCTGCCCGCCCCTTCGAGTGTCATTCCCAAGATTCTAATGGACGCGACTTTGGGAATCGGACCTCCGCACTTGATGTAGAGATTAATGTCGATTTTGGTGGGGGGTTTCCAGTTCTGTGGCTTGCGGCCCTTTCTAGTTGGGCTGTAGAGAAGGAGTTCCGATTTCTTTGGGGAGCACCTGAGTCTTTTGTCCGTTAGAAAGCGCTCTGTAGTGTTGACTGCTTCCTGGAGAGCTGCTTCGACTTGGGGAATGGGGAATGCAATAATGTTTGGACGAAATTAGAGACATAGTGAAGGGGATGCTCGGAATTAGTGTAAACTGTGTGGTTCAATGAGGAGCTTTCGAGAGAACTACTGAATACTCGCATTCGGCATCTTCAGAGGCGTTATGCGAAGCAGGTATAGAAAGACACCCACTCTCCTGGAAGACATAATGGTGGCCACGAGTTTCAGTTTGCAGCAATGCAGTAAGTGGGACTCTTATATCAGCTATGTACGGTGAACGATTTATATGTAGCGTGTGCGCTAATTGTAGGCATTGAAAAAAAAGAAACGTCATTCAAACGTTGGGAAGTAAGAGCCGCGCTGTAAATTAGTTTGTAATTCTGCAAGTCTCGCGCAAGTCTCGCGCAAGCCTCGGCGGTGGCGGACACCATCGCCAACCGAAACGACTATTGGAATGAGCCCATAACAGCTTACGCTGTAAAATGTGTTATTTCTTATACACAGGTGTGGCGCAGAGTCACTTCGCGCGCGGTTCTATACACACAGGATAGAACCTTATTGTAGGAAATCGATAACACACTTCACCCAAACATGGAAACACTGGGAATCGAAATCCGGAAAGGTCGCGTGACAACCAAGCACTCTAAAGGCACGTTCACACCGAAGGCGTACCCGCCAAAGCGGGCAGGCGGGTGCGCGCAAAGCGTCGAAAACCTCCTCGCCGAGCGGGTATACTAGGCGGAAAACGCGGCGGCGAGCCCGATCGCTCTCGGACCGATTTTTTCCGCCCCGCCGGAATTCCCGCTTTGCCGCAGCCAATCAGAAAGCCAGACGACAGTGGCGCTGGTGTATCTCGGCGCGACATCTGCCACGGCCGGGCTCGACTGGCGCGCGCGCTCGCTTCTTACGGCCTTCTCACCCGTCGGGGAAACAATGGGAGAGTTTCTCAGCACGTTTCGCCACCCGTCGGCGGTAGGGGCGCTGCGACCCTGACCCTTCCTCCCCTGCTCCGCGTACATGCGCTTGCCTTCGCGCTCGCACGATAGTTTTCCCGCGCATTTTATTCCGTGCTCTGTCAGTGTTGTTCAGTATGCAGTCACCTGAAGGCGGTCGTACAGCCTTTAGTACGAGCTGCCACAGCCAAGACTTGGCGCCGTTCATTGCACATCTGTATATAACTGCTGTGTGATGGTGTATTGCTGTCTTCCGTATCGCAAGTCCCGTTCCGGGAAAACACCCGGTATTTCTTTTCACCAGTTCCCAAGCAATGATCGAGTTTCTAGCCCGAGTTTCTAGCGCTTTTGGACAAGGTAGCGTCAACTAATAAAGGGGAATTATAAGATGGACATAGCAAAGATCGTAGCCTTCTCCTCTAGATACGCTACTCGGCAAATACATAATTTCACTGTAACTCCTTTTTCCTCACGCAGCAACTCTTTTAAGCATTCTTTCTTTCCGCGCACAATAGTGAACTGCAACCAGCTAAAAAATGCGTCTCTGCGCCAACATTAACTTTTTTCTTATCATGTTTACAGTGACATTATTTTGTTTGTGCCATGTTTGCAGTGACAGTGTTTTACTTCTTTAGTGTGACGTTGCGTGTGCCCAACCTGTACGTTTTGTATTTATTCAAATAACAGTTTTTTTTATTAACCCGTGCACTTTCTGTACATACCAATGTAATTTGTTATGCTTGTACCACCCTGCTAAAATCACCGCATGGTGATTGCACTATTTATAAAATAAAAATAAATAAATAATAGCGTTTTCTTTTTCGATAAAGCCTCCGAACACCTGCCACGCAGGAGTGTACTAGAAGTACTCGAAAGAGCAGTCCAGCCCTATTTACAACGCGCTCCCATCTTGAGCTGCCCTGAAGGTGTTGACGACAGTCATGCGATACGATCCGCAAATCTAATTGCCGAGAAGTTTCTGAGAATACTCCTTGTAAATCAGTCAAACCAACTGACTGACGAAAACGACAAGCCTTCGGCCTGTGTGCACAAGCCGCCAAGGAAACACTTTAGATTGTAATTGTGAATAAGACACATTTGTGAGCTACTGTGTCCGCAAGAGTTTTCGCCTGAAAGTATGGCAACCATTGTAAGTGCATACGAGCAATAAATATTTATTTTCATTCCTCAAAACGCATTTGATGGCAGAGAGCTGTTCTCCCGGCGCATGCATCCCCAGTGAATTTAAAGAAGCTCGATGTATTAATACGATTACACTGTATCCATTTATAAGAAGCCTAGATGAACCATTTACGCGTCCTCTACAATTAGCCGACTTGTTCTTGAATGCACGGTGAGGTAAGAAGCGCGCCCGACCCAATCTTCCAGCGTTGCGCGCGCTGCACAGATCGGCTGGGAACCGCTGAGCAGGGTGGGGTCGCAGCGCCTCCCTCCAAGCAGCGGCGATAGGCATGAACTAGGCCCGATGCGAAGGCCGTAAGAAGCGAGCGCACGCGCCAGTCGAGCCCGGCCGTGCATCTGCGCGCGGGCGGACGACCGGCGCCACGAGATGGCGACACGTCCCCCGCAAAAGCGCTTTATGCTCCGCCTCCTCGGCGGCGCGGGCAACCAGGCAAGCCGCGTGGTCTGAACAAGCCCGCGCGCTCGCCGACTCGCCGCGTTGAAAACCCGCTTGGCCGCTTAGACGCTCCGCTTTGGGTGTGAACGTTCCTTAACCGCTACATCACACCACCACGCTTTGACGTAAAATTCGCATAGCTGTTTCTAGATACATTTGTGCTTCCGAGGTTGTCGTTTTATGTCCGTTGTTCACCGTCGTCCACGATCTTGTGTGGTTTACGTAGTTTGTGCAACTGTTCCCGACGCTTATGTCGTTGGTGATAGTAAATATTTATGTAAATCTGCAGCAGTATGCGACTACCGCTTTCGACAGCTACCATACGGGGCGAAAAGAGTAAAAAGGGTACCATTACGGTGCATGGGAGCTGCGCGAAAATACAAACTGCTTCGCCAAGTGAATGTTATTCTTCAATGTGTTGTTATTTTTTCGCTGTGCTGCGGATTGTTCGCAGAAATCACTAACTGGGAACTTGGCTTTTAGAAATTTGCAACCACGTTCACAACGTTCATACCAAAATGATTCGCCGCCAACATGCACACCTGCAATTATCCATGCCTACCCACGCTACAAGATTGAGATGCCTCGACGTTAACGGCAATACGGCCCCACTATCCTGAAACGTTGAATAGGCTGGCGGGATTTGGCCGGCACGTCTAAGTTTGTTGAACCGACAAATAACTTCCGTTGGCCGCATCAGGGATGTCCTGTCCTTAAGACTGACATTTAGAGCTTTTGTGAGTACAAGTACCTGAGAGGAAAAATGCTCTCGAAAGGCATTTTTTATGCCACTCCGTAGTAGTTAAGGCTCATTCACATTAGGCCGACATGACATCGATTTTGGTCTCCCGACTGTTGGCGACAGCAGTTTATAGGACGCTAACGCTGTGGCCAATGGTTTAAAGGAAAGAGAACGCAATGGCGAACAGTCGACAGACCAAAATTGGTGTCATGTCGGCCTAGTTTGAATGAGCCTTTAGTGGTTAGGTGTTTATTTTTGAAGCAGCAAGGCGCGTCGGTATCTCCGTTCATCAGCCACACCGGAACTGCATTGCAAATATCGGAACCTTAACTGCTTTACACACGCTAAGTTGCTTTCACCTATTCACCGGCCAGGCGCATGTGACGTGGTCACTAGCTAATGAGGCCATACCGGCAGTGGCGTTGAGGTTAAAAGGAAGGGAGAGAAGAAATCGAGGCATGGTTAAAAAAGTTAAATTGTGGGAATTAGCGTCGAGGAACTGCAGTTGATTATGAAAGACGCTATATTGGAGAGCTCCGGATTTCATGACCACCTGGGGTTCCTTAACGTGCACCCAAAGGATGACACAAGTGTTTTGCATTTTGTTTACGTCGGAATGCGGCACCCGCGGCCTAAACACCAAATACACGGCGTTACCACGGCGAGTGTCGTCGACAAAACAATGATTCAGCTGTTGGGATATGTCATATAGCCAGGCGGGATTTTTTTGGCGTGTCGAAGCTGACGATGGCTCTGTACCTAGCGTTGCAAGTCGATGGCTCCGACGTATAATGAACCTCGAATGACCGCCAATTTGCCCATGGTGTCTAGTGCTACATTTGTATGATCAGAAACGGCGCAATAAGCACTTTCTGCTTTCTAAAATGCAAGAAATTCTCGGCGTGGAAGATGAACCGTATATATGGCAAAAACAACTTTCATGTATGTCAAATATAAAAAGACACCGTGCCGACTGTATTGAAGGTACGCGCTGCATCAAGAGACCACAACGTTCTCCTGCTATGCGTCAAGCGAAGTAAGGTGTACCAAGAAGTGGTTGTAAGCAGGGGAAATGGACTGCACGCTTGCATACATAATTATCTCGAAGGAGAGATTAAATTCGGATTTAGGTGTCGTGTAGATTAGTTGAGTGCCTCCGCCTTCATTATATCAAACGTGCCTTACAGAAGCAGTTAGTAAAAACATACGTTTTTCTCTTACCACCTGAAGTATGCTTTAGTGGAATGTCCACTGCATCTGTGTACGCAATCTGAAAGCATGCTGCACGTTCATGCACACAAAGACACAGACCAGAAAGACAGACAAAGAACTTTATTGACTAGGTCCTGAGAAGACCTGCCCTAGGGCAGAGCTGCGGGCCGCTCCTACGTGAGGACGGGTAGGCCGAGCCTAACCGCCGCATTGGGGGCTCTCTGGACAGCTCAAGTTTGTCGTGAAAGTTCCAAGTTCTGGATAGCAGAGCTCCATTTTTCTTCCGTGATGCGATTGGGTTCCTGTAATTCGGAGCATCGCCAGAGCACGTGTTCTAGATTGCCAACAGCCGCACAGTCGGGGCAAGTAGAGCTAAACGCCTCTGGAGTGATCGAATGAAAAAGCGCCAGATTGGGATTGGACTTAGTCTGAAGCATGCCTATAGTGTACGACAGAGGTCTAACCAGTTTGCTGTGATGGAGAGGATAAGTCCTCCTACCCAGGTGATAGTGTTTAGTGATTTCGTTGAAAGTCGGAAGAGTGTCCCGAAACTCGAGAACCCCGGCCTCTGAGTTCGCCCTTGCTCCCGCGCGGTGGGTTAGTGCGCGCGCTTGGGAGTGGGCGATGTCATTGATATTGGGCAAGGAGTCAGGCTGGGGGCCGAGGTGCGCCGGAAATCACGTGATGGTGTGCATAGAGATGATCTTGTTCTTGAGAATCTTGTGAGCCTCCTCAGCAATGACCCCTGAAGCGAAAGCCCTGACCGCCGATCTCGAATCAGTAAAGATTTGTGTTTTGCTATTATCTAGGAGCGCCATAGCAATTGCGACCTGCTCCGCTCTGGATGGAGTTGAGACTTCAGGGAAGCTGCATTCACTATCTGTCCGTTGTGATCAACGATGGCAATGGCGAAGTTAGACGACTGTCCATATTGGACAGGGTCGACAAACCATGGCGAGTGGGGATCGTCTTTGATACTCTTGAGGAGGGCGAGGGCTCTTGTCCTGCTTATGTTTACGTTCTGTTGAGGATGAACATTACGGAGAAACGGTGCGACTCGTATATTATTCCTTCGACCTTCTGAGATTTGATATTTCCATTCTTCCATGAGTATACGATTGATCCCAAGAACCACCAGGATCTTCTTTCCAGCCGGGGTACAGGATAGACGGGCCAGTTGGGCGGACTCCTGGGCCTGGATTATCTCGTCTAATGTGTTGTGCACTCCTAGTTGCATCAGGAGGTCTATGCTCGCCCGTAACGGAATGCCTAGTGCTCTTTTGATACTATTTCTGATGAGCGTGTTAAGTTCTTTTCTGCTCGTAGTTATACCAATTGTACATGGCTGCCACATAAACTATGTGACTCATGAGGAAGGCGTGGAATAACCTGAGGAGGTTGTCTTCCTGAAGGCTTCCACGCCTATTCGAGACTCTGTTGATGAGCCTGATCGTGTTCTCGGTATTGGCTGTGAGCTTGTTGAGCGTCGTATTGTTACTGCCATTGGATTCGATGAACATGCCCAGGACCCGAATGGTGTCTACTCTGGGGATAGTACAGCCGCTTTTAGCTTAGAGCTTTATGTCCATTTCAGACAACCGTTTCCAGCCTCTAGGATTGGGACCTCTCCGGACTGGGTTGTAGAGGAGGAGCTCAGACTTGCTCGAGGAGCATCTAAGCACCGTACTTTCCAGGTACACCTCTGTTTGATCTACAGCCTCCTGCAAGCCTAATTCAAGATATCCTTCGCTTCCTCCGATGCACCAGATTGTTATGTCATCGGCGTATAATGTGTGATTTATCCCTTCTATGTTGGAGAGCCTCTCCGATAGTTTCCTCATGGCAATGTAAAAAAGTAGTGGTGAGACTACTGCTCCTTGTGGCGTGCCTCTGGCGCCCAAACTGAAATTGTCAGACGACGTCACCAATTTTGAATGTGGCCTTGCGATCCCTGAGGAATGAACTTATGTATCTGTCGAAGGCTTCTCCCAAACTGAGGCTCTGAGATGCAGTTCAGAATGTTCGCATGGGAGACATTGTAAAACGCCGTCTCCACTTCTAGGCGTAAGATGCCTCTTATATCTCTTTTGGTGTTGTCAATGATTTGACACTTGATGAGCTTCATCACGTCCGGCGTTGACAAGGCCGCACGCCAGGCAATCATGTTGTAGGGGAACAATCCTTGTTTCTCGATGTGCTTGGAGATGCGTTTGTATATTGCATATTCTTCCTCCCTTCCCACGCAGAACGTGAGTGAAATGGGTCTGAGGTTTGTAAGACTCGGGGGTGTTCTATGCTTTGGGATGAGGATGACCGAGGCCATGTACCAGGACTGGGGGAAAACCCCTCGTTCCCATGCTCCATTTAAGTCCTCTGTCAACCGTTTTATGGAACCGTCGTCCAGGTTTCTGACGGACCGGTTGGGGATGTCATCAGGACCAGGGTCTGACCTGCCATTTAGGTTCTGGAGAGCTTCCCTTACATCGCATGACTTGAAGGGGACATCTAGCTCGGGGCAAGATGAGCCTTTGTAGGGTCTTCCTTACTCGAGCTGCCAGGTACTTTCGAGCGAGTCTTTCGAGTACGGTCTCTACCATCTCTGGTTGTGATGCCTCGTGGAGAACCTACGCTATCACTTGTCTTTGGTTCGACTTGGTATTGGTGTCATCGAGTAAATGCTTGAGTAGGGTCCATTTAGCTCCAACTCTCATCTGACCATCTAGTGAATTGCAGACCTCATCCCACTGTTGTCTGCTCAGCGTTTGGCAGTGATTTTTATAGTTTTGTTGAGTGCCGCGATCTTTTTTCAGAGCCTTCGGTTGAGTTTCTGCCCTTTCCATTTGTTTAACAGTGACTTTTTAGCTTCTAGAAGATGAGCGAGGCGGCTATCCACGCTGTCCACCTCCAGTTCAGTCTGGACATTCTTTGTTGCAGCCCTGATATCCTCTTTTAACTGTTCAGCCCACTGCTGTAGACTAAGTGCCGAGTCCTGTGTTTGTGCTCGCTCTTCTCTAATCTTGCGAAAGAAGTCCCAGTCTGTAACACAGAGACGGAAACTGGTACACAATCTAGATAACTTACATATACCTTTACAACCCACCTTACTATTAGGAGACGACCCGCTAGTGCCATTCACCGAGTTCTTCAACTTTTTAGATGAAACTGGTTATTTCCATCAACTATAAGGTAACCCAGCGTTTACTGCTCTAACATTGGTTTTTTTACTGTCTTGTGACTGGCGCAGCATAGCCTTTGTCGCTTTTGCGCCATTAAACCAGAATTAACCAGCTAATAGTGAACTGTTTGAGGTTCCCGCTTCTCACGTCGACTCAGGTGGCCAGGATATTGTGATCGCTGCCCAGGACCACGTGGAGGTTAGACCAAGAGGCGGACTCTGCATTCCGTATGAAAAAGAGGTCAGGCGTGGTATCCCTAGAGCAGGAGTTGCCGATCCTGGTCGGTTGTGGCTGTGGCTTATTGACTGTGGCTTGCCATTGGTCAACGCCCTTGCGGTTAGCTTGTGGGTACCCCCATGCTTGATGCGGAGCTTTGAAGTCTGCGGCCGCAAGGAGTGGGAATGTCTTGGCCTCGCTAACAGCCCTGTTGATAATTGCTGCGAATCTTTGCCTGGGGTCTTTGGGTGTACTGTATACGTTAAGTATAAATACACTAGTCTTTAACTGTCCGTTGGAGATGATTTCCACGAGCGAGTGTTCAACCTTATTGGATTCAAGATTGAGATAGTGGTCAGTTCATATTCGCCTCGATGTCGGTGAGGGAAACTTGAAGGTGTTCTGGAAGTCGCGAAGTCACATTACAGCGGGCAAGGCTGTGACGCTGATTGCAATTGGGGTTAACTGTTTAAGATCGAATAGCAAGCGATAGAAGGAAACTATTTACACAGACATCAAGACTACGAGTCAATGATTTATTTATTTATTTATTTATTAAATACCCTAAGGGCCCACAGGGGCATTACATAGGTGGGGGGGGGGGACATAAAGCAGAACACTATTTTTACAAATGAAGGAGCATCGCAGGTGGTAAATACAGCACTTTGTGGTACAGCAACTCGTGAAACATATGAACAAGATAAATATTCTCACAAAATTCACACTTAACGAAGCAAGAACAAAATAGCGAAAGTGAGTAAGTGCTCTGGGAGACAAAAATGTTGCTAAATGTGCTGGGATTGTAAATACGTTAGTAATGCTGAATGAAATAAAGAAGAGTGTGTTATCGTGGCTATTCTGGAGGGTAACTCATTCCATTCTTTTATTGATAATGTTAACGGCGAATTCCTGTACTTTTCCGTCCGGGCGAAGGTAGGGTTAACTTTGTAGGTATGATCGATGCGATGTGAAATATGAGGTGGCGGTAAAATGTGTGATCGGGCAAATGATGTGTTGCTGTAATACAGTGTGCGAAAAAAGAATAATCTGGCGAATTTTCTGCGCATTGCGAGTGGCGGCATGTTAAGTGTTTGCTTCAAAGATGAAACGCTTTGAAATCGGGAGTAGGATGACATGATGAATTGCGCTGCTTTATTCTGGACGGCTTCGAGTAGATTGGCAAGGGCAATCTGGATGCGAAATGACTGATGCATATTCCAGGGAGGGACGCACGAGGAAAGTGTACGCTTGAAGCCTGGTGTTCCTGTCGGCCAGATACAAGCGTCGCTTCAGAAAGCCAAGTTTCTTTTACGCTTTAGTTGTGATGTATTCTATATGGGCAGTCCATGTTAAGCTAGAATTTATGTAGACACCGAGGTATTTAACCGATGTAACCGAGTTTACTATGCTATTGTTTAATATGTAAGTATTTGTTTGAGACTTTGGTACGGAAGCGAAGTTCAGGTGGTTGGTCTTTTCTGTGTTAATTTGCATCTGCTATTTACAGCACCATACCGTTAGTTTATTAAGATCAGATTGCAGTGTTATAACGTCGTTATAGGGCTAGCTATCTCTCTGTATATCACACAATCATCGGCAAAAAGCGAACTCTTGAATTAGTATTTAATGCAATGTCATTTAATATATATCAAAAATAAAAGCGGACCCATTACTGTACCTTGAGGGACACCCGACTTGACAGGGGTTGAACTGGAGATACTGTCATTCAATTTGACAACCTGAAATCGATTGGTTAGAAATTCTTCAAGCCATTGTGTTGTTTTTCTATCAAGTTCGAGGTGTCGTATTTTCAGTGTTAGTCGTTTATGAAGTACACGGTCGAAGGCCTTCGAAAAATCAATAAAGATACCATCGGCAGAATGAGACAGGTGCGGTGAATTATGAAGGTCTGTTACCCATTCGTAAAGCTGCGTTTGGCATGAAAGCTTCGCGTGAAAACCGCGCTGGCGTTAACTAGTAAATTGTTTTGATTGAGATGCGATTAGCGCGAGTGGGTTTGTGAACTCTCTGGATGAGGTGATGATAGTGAAGGCACTGAAGAAAGCGAAGATGTTCCGCGCGGTTGCTCTGGCTGTTAATCGATGACGTGATCAATTCTATGCCTGGATAGTTAAAATCACCGCATATAATTAAAAAACATCGAGGAAACTTCTTTATGATTTGATCAGTAGCATCGTTGAAAAGGTCAATAAATTCTGATCCACTATCTGGCGGCTGGTAACAGGCACCAATGATGCAGATATCCAGATTAATTCGAGAGGTGATTCAATAGCTATAAGCGACGGCTGAAACTGCTGTTTTACTGCGATGAGCCCTCCTCCTCCCCTAGTCCCGATCCTATCTCGACGGAAAAGCACAAAATTCGGTGAGAACATCAGCTCATACTGGCGATGTCTTCGGAAAGCCAGGTTTCCGTTTCGATAAGGATATCGGTGGAACACGTGTGCATGATTGTTCTTAAAATGTCAAGCTTACGAAACATACTGCGCAAGTTCGCCAAGAGCAAGCAAATCGGAGCTGTTGTGGTGGTTTTCTTGCCTTGTTTTTCATGGTGTCATTTCGTGGTCCGCTCTGGTCGGGCATAAATACGAATGACATGATCCGAGGCCGAATCGTAGCCATAACTACCGCTCTTCATGTGCAGTTTGTTGTACCGCACGGTAAACCGCTCAGTTTCCCTGCGGTGCTCCTTGGCGAAATCGCGCAGCTTTTTCCTTTCATGTAGCACTTTGGGAGAGTAATCCTCGTCCAACCTGACTTTGGGTGATTCGAGGTTTTTTAACTTGAATGCATTGCTCAGAACTTCTGTTTTGGATTTGAAGTTAAGAAATTTAACAATAATCGGTTGATGGGTATTAGCACGGCGCTGGCCTAGGCGGTGGGCTCTTTCTATGTCGCCAGCCTGAATACCAAGGTGAACATCTAAAAACTCCTTAACAATGCGCTCAGATTCCACGTATCCCTCGTGCTCAGCTTCAGGAATGCCTTTTATAATCAAATTATTTCTTCGCATGCGGTTATTCACGTCTTCCACTACATCTATTAGTTCATTGTTTGTTTTACGGATATTCACCTTACATTCCTGTACATTTTCGGTTACGGTGTCAAAGCCGTTCTTGAGTCCCAATACACTCGTTAAACTGTGTTCAATGGAGGACACACGGGCATTGATGTCGTTCAATTGCCTATTGATTTCTGTTAAAGACGTTGTGGTTTCAGCACGATACCGCTTTTAGCAGTGTCAATACGTCGTCGAACTTAGGGCCAGGATTTGCTTCTACGTCGCCCGCACAAAGCAAGAGCATCGCAAGGCACACAAACAGCAAAAGTGAGGAAGGTCTAGGGCAGAGCTCGCGTAGAAGGCCAGCTTCAGCACTGAAACGGTCATTACGGGAGCAGTGATGCGTTCGACAAGCAAAAAAAAAAAGAACCAATGCGTGCTCGGTACGTGCACACGTCAATACCCATTTGTAAAACAGTGAAGGCACGTCAGTGGGGACTGGCGGCGAAAAGGTTGAAAAACGTTCAAGAAAGAAAAGGTACCTACCTATAACGGCAAAGGGTACAAGTTATGCATATGCCATTCGTGGCCGCGAATTCCAGGGAGATGATGCCAGGCTGTCCTTTTTATAGGGCTGTGGGGGCGCTGCGTCCTGTCGTGGCAGGTCTCCGTTCGCTGGTGACGATTCAGGATGATCGCCGGTCATCAGCTGGCGGACTTGGGAGCCAGATAAGTTGGCGAGCTGTTCTTCGGTAGAATACAATGATGAAGCGGCAGGGCTTGATTGGCACGAGGCAATGTGCGTCGATCTATAACGGAAAAGGGTACAAGTTATGCATATGCCATTCGGGACCGTGAATCCCACATTAGAATGAGTTTACAATTTTGGTCTTCTTTCTTAGCCGAATCTCCGCCGAATCCCTGTCCAACGGCCCTGCACGTACCTAAACGCATCCCCAACATCACCCTCGCCCCATCGTTCGTCCAATCACAGTGCGGCCCGCGCAGTCAGCACAAAACGGGGTTCCAGGGTGACCCTATACCCGGAGTTCCAATAGTCAAGGTCGTTGCCACAAATGCTTTGCAGCGCAATGAGTCTCTTATCTCACAACCCCGTAAGACACAGTCGCCCAAAGAAAACATTCGCACGCACGTTGGGGCACCTGGTTCGTTCGCGGAATGCCTCGTAATGGGTATGGTCTAGCGACAAGGGGTTAGCTTCAAAGCCACGGCAGTGCTTCCGTGAACCAAACGCCGGAAGCCCCGACTTACAGTGAACCCACTTACGCGCTCCCCGAAAACCGCGGCTCCCCGGCCATCCCCGACGGCTATAACTCTCCGCCGCCGCCTTGGTGTCGAACCACACATCTCTTCTGACCACCCCGCACAGCCCTTACATGTAGCCGCTATGGAAAGGAAATTACATCGCTTTATGTCGGTAAAGTGGGTTGTATACTGTTAAAACTGACAAAAAGAATATTTAACATTCCTTAATTATACTCGGCGGCAGCTTTTCTTGACATTGGAGCGAAGGCTACGGAGGCGGGGCCTCCGCACATTTGTGTTACTACGCAAGTAGTCCGGCAGCTTGCAGCCGATTTCAGTTCCAGTTTCGGTTTTCGCTAGCTCGCAGGGCGAGTGTGTTTAGCAAAACGTATTCGTCGACAGCTCGGGCTGACGGCGCCTTACTCCAGCATAGACATTCAAGATAACCTGCGTGGTTTGTTTGGAGACCCACGTCTTGTCACATTTAAAGTATAGCCTCCTCGGAGAACGAAAAGGAGAGTTTGCCGCCACACACGGTACCGCCGGCACCGGGGACGCCATGTTTACTGCGAGAGCCACCAGCAGGCGGTGCCGAAAACGTGGTGCCATCCAAGAAATAAAAAAGAAAAAAATTAAGGCGCACGCTAACTTTTTTTCATGCACAGCTGCCCATACTTGTTCTATATTTATAATTAAGAAAGTTTTATTTATTCGGGCCAAGTAACTCTTAGAATCAGAAAATAAAACAGGTACTATTTCCTGGCGCAAGCGCATGCAGGCGGTTCGGCTCTGTAGCTTCCACAGTGCTGTCAAGAAAAGCTGTCGCCGAGTATAGAAGGTACTTTAGGTAAAAGTAGATTGCCATTAACAGAATAACTCATGGAGTTTGTATTAACCATTATGTATGATTGAATTATATGAATGCACATTTTCTTTTACCTCCGCAGGCTAACAGACTACAAGGCAGCGACGATGGCACCTAGAAAGCCTCATACCATAGAGTTTCTCACTATAACACCTAGAGGGTAAACTGGCGCCACCGTCTATGCGAGTTTCTTAAAGGGCGCCGTGCTCTCATGGGAAGGACGGGAGATGTGTCTGCGAGGCTTGTGTTGGCTGGTGTTGTACGAGGCTTCCTCTAAAACGTGGCTTTGGCTCCAATAGCGCGTTCTTAAAATAAAATCTACATAAAAGGCTTTCATTCACCCATATTACATCTCTCAATAAAGTTTACTCGCCTACAATGCAGCATCAAGCGAAGAAAAGCAAGAACAGACGACAAGTTGTTCCAAAGCGAGCGAGAATTTTGTCGTCTGCCCTCCAACTTCAGCGGCCAGGAGATACTTTTTACGTTTCATAGAATTGTGCATCCAATATTATGTCTTCAAAATTAAAGAAAGCATGTTTTTGGGTAATAATAAAGCTAAAGCAGTTTTTACGTGCTGTTTTAGCAGGAAATGAATCATTGTGACAGACGGAACGGTGCTAGCCAGGCGCGTCTGCAAGGCCGTCTGGCTCTCCAAGAACGATGCCAATCCGAATCCACAGTATACCGGCACTCCCATGCATACCACAGCGCAGCAGCGCCACATTTCCATCTAGGTTTTATAGTGTGAAACTCTATGCCTCATACTCAACTGATCGATGGCATTCCCAGAGATCCCAAATACGACGCGGAACTCTTCCGGTCAAGCTTAGACTTTCGAGCTCGGAGCCAGGACCTTGTTTTATTCACTTACCCAAAGAGCGGCACTAATTGGTTGATGTGCATCATCCAGTGTATTCTCAATGGAGGTGAAGGCGTCCGCATGTCCGAAGAGTTAACGGATAACATGCGATTCCTGGGCAGTATGGACTTTGAAGAGTGGCAACCCGGTCTTCCCCTGTGCCTTCTCGTGACCCATCTGTCGCCGCGGAGAAACACCATGAACAAGCAGGCGAAATATGTGTACTTAGCTCGTAACCCGTGGGACGTTTGCGTTTCGCTCTTTCACATGCTAACAAACTTTAGCTAGTACCGCTTTCAGGACGGCACGTTCGATGACTTTTTGGATGGTGACGGTGCAGGTCATGGAAGTTACTTCGACCACGTGGCTTCTGGGTACGCCCTAAGGAATGAGCCCAACGTGTTCTTTCTCACGAGGAACTTTCCAAGGATACCATGGCCGTAGTTGCAAGGTTGGCTCGGTTTCTGGGAGAGCACTACGGTGCAGGTATGGAAGCGGATAATGCTATATTGCACAAGATACTCAGCAGTTGCACTGTCAACGAACTGAGACGCGTTCTCGTCCTCGATTTTAGTAGACCATCGAAAGCTTTGTTTGCATGTGAGTCGCGCGGACAGGTAACATTCAGTGAGGGTTACGAAGGGGATCCCCAAAAGTACAGTTTCGTGAGGAAAGGCACGATAGGCAGTTGGAAAGAGTACTTCTCGCCTGGACAATTACGTCGGATGGAAGCTAGGATACAAGAGGTGGAAAAGAGATCTTCGGTTATGGACCTCTGGAGGGATATAAGGCAAGAAGCTATCACCGTCGTAGAAACCATCAAAAGAAGAAGCTTGTGATTGGAGGAAGAGTACGATGAACGCGTTTCATTGGCTGGTTCGGCACCTATATGCGAAAATTATTACTTTAATGGCGCGTCACCGCGGCTACGCCGGACGTGATAACTGCAAGAGCAAAGAAATAAACAAATAAACTACAATATTGAACATCGTTCCATGTACGCTTGTGTTTTAAGCTGGTAATGGGGTATTCACGAAAAAATAAATAGCCCATCCTTGCCGCATTTCGTGCGTGAAGAACGAATGATACGTGAAGGTCTGACAAGTAAAAGTGGCAGAGCCACGAATTTCTGATGATCCTGAAAAGAAAAAAAAATTGTTCACGTACTCATAATCTATAGAGAGAGGCAGCACGAACCTGAAGAAATAGCGACAGAAAGCGTGCAGGACGCGGGACTGAAAATTGCCATTTAAAGTCGGAAGATTCCCGATTGACATAACTATTGTTCTGGAGCGCTACAGTGTAGGGAAACCCAATGAAAGACCCATACCGCTTGGGAATTTTAGGCCAGTTTGATTGTAGAGCTCAAAAAAAAAAAACAGAACAGGAATGTACATTGGTGGACATTAGCTATGAAAATGTGAACAGTGTCGTCTAATGAAAATGGGAAGTAGCTGCAAATGCTACCAAACTACGTCCTGGGAAGAGATAGTCAGGATTTTACAATCCCTGCATTCGAATAAGTTGCGACAACATGGTCGGTTCGCTGGAATTAAGGTGTACAAATTTCGTACTTTAGAAGTGCGCAGGAAATTTGCGAGGAGAATTTTCGAGAAGTGCACCAGAGAACTAAAGCAAGCAGCGAAGGGCAGAAGCTACTAGTTGGAAAGACGGAGCTTGGAGATCGGCAATATAACACTATCTAAAGAACTGGTAATCACAAAGAGACGATACAAACGAAAACTGCGAAATCCTGAAAATTGTGGCACAAGAGAACAGGTGTTATCTAAATATAAAACCACTCTTTGTTTCATTGCAACCGACCGCTCTCTCACGCACGTGTCCTGATGTGTTTCAGTACTGCGGCTGTGCTTCTTCTGTAAGGGACAAATACACGCCAAATTCTCGACAAATACACGCCAATGAGAGCACGGTGAGCTCTTAAATATATTTGCCTGCTAGTCGCTAAAGTCTGGAGGACCCGCCACACGTATTGCATGCATTAGGCTATTCTGCATGCTCGGAGCTATTCACGGGTGTTGTTTTGGCGGACAGCGGCACTCATTAAGCATGGGCAGCAGATTTGATTGCTTAACCTGAGCTAGAATGACCAGTTCATGAAGTTGCGGGAGGTGTGATGGGGTGAGAGAGGGCTGTACTTGGCGCTGCTTTATCACCGGAACCTCGCGAAATAATGCGGCGCACAAAAACACTTGCATGGTTGTTTCTTTGTGCTTTGCATATTTGGTCCTCGCGAACAGGTTGAAACCGCCTTTCGGTTTCTTTTATCTTCTGCAGAAAAAAAAGGCGACTCAAATGGGATTGCCATCGCAGAAAGACAAGGTCTTCTGGGGCACGTTAGTGTGCCATGCGGCTTGTTAAGTCTGCACTACCTTCTGGATGCGTCGACATTTTTACTCTGCACTGTCTTCATGATCTGGTACTCTCGGTGACGTGGGTTTATTCGCGGTTTTTTGGGATAACTAGCGTTATTATCGTGCTGCTCTACTGCAATGCTCTATAGTCTCAGGTACATCACAAAGGCGACAATTCACAGTGCATACGAAGATTTCTTTTTTGTGCAATGAATTTTTCACAGTTTGTGTTTCACTGTGTAATATAAATAAATTGTTTTTTGTACATAGGGATAAAGGCATCTTGCGGACTTGTTTAAGTACGTCATTCCCTGGCAAACTGGAGAACGTAGAACGGTAAAGGAGAGGTGGGAAAATCATTGATATGAATTCGTTATACAGTTGTTTTTTTTTTGGAAACTGGGTAGAGATACTCAGTAGAAAATCGAACCAAGAGGAACTGCACAGTGAAATATAATTCATACATAAAACCCGACAAACAAGGTCGTTAAGAATATTGGGATAAAACTACCAGATTTTCTAATGCATCGACTAAGTTAACTTGTATGAATGATCGTAGTATTGGGTGCTAAGTATCTCGAAAAAAGAAACAATCTCTCACGCAATCTGTCACGAAACAATCTGTCACGCAAATAGATGCACTAGGCCAAGACTACCAGCACACACGGGTATAAAGATATTATCTCGTCTCATAGGCTCAAAGGTAGAAGACCACACAAAAGTAACGAATATTTTATGAAATCGTTGAATATAAGTCCAGGCACAATGAGGTATCTGCAGTACATGAAGTATTTGGTAACCAGGAACAAGTTACAAGCCACCGCCCTACCCCATATAGAAAGGCGGTTTGGCGTAAAGGTATCTACATGGCCTTGAAATGCCGGTACACGTTGCCGCCGGAAATGTGCACTAAGCTTATATGCATCACAAGGAACATCAAGGTATTTAGGTGGCATGGTTGTCTGTTCTTTACCAGCATATTGAGTCGGTGTACATCGCCATAAAGCAAACCAACGACCTGAGCTTTTTGGACAATTTATCTGGACACTAGATGCCATACCAAAGTTTTGAGTCAATAATAGCACCTTGTCAATGCTCGGTCTGTCTGAGCAGAAAAAGGCAATATCATCTGTGTAAGCCAATACTTCGAGTTCATTGCCCAAAATGGTAAAGCCATTAATGTCACTGCATTTTAGAATGCTTATACACAATGGCTCTAAATAAAGGGCAAATGGAAGTGGTGATAACGGACAACCCTATTTTACAGCGGAAAGAATAGACACAGGCTCGGACAGATTACCATTAACAATTATATTGGCACAACAATTAGTGTAGCACATGCGAGCACCTTGTAAACAACAGAGCCAACATCGACGTATTCTAAAAGTTTGAAAAGGAAGGTGTGGTTCACTCGGTCAAGTAATTTTGCTAAATCGACCTGAAGCAATGCAAAGTGATCACAGTGGGACGAGCAATACTGAAGAGCTGTTTGAAGTAGATGTGAGTTTATTTGTCTGAAACGGCCTTTAATCCGCAATTCTGGCAATTTTTCTTTGTAAATACTTTTAGAGGTTAACAAAATATTAGTTTTGCTAAATCATTGTGGATGGTAATCTTCAAAACTAGCAGTAAATATGTTAACTAAAACAGGGCTTAATATAAATTTACAGGCTTTATAAAATTCTCTGGACATTCCATTAGGACCTGGTGTTTTGGACAGAGGTAACTGATCAATGGCAAGTTCTATTACTTCTTGGGTAAATGGTTCACTAATAACAGAACCATCATGCTCTGAAAGAGGGTTAAGTAGGGAGACAAAATGTTTCAGAACATCAGGATGTGGCGTGTGATTTGAGCTAACAGCGTTGTCTAATATCTTGGAAATTTCTTGATAATATCTTCCGTGGTTGTTACAAGCGCGCCATTAGAATGTATATCTGAGATATGCTTGGAATTTGCATGTAGACGCTCATCAAGTAGCGCCTGGCGCGTTGGTTCTTCTTATTGCAATGCACGGGTTGTACGTGAGCGAGTGCGAGCGCCCTTATAGCGTTCAGCATCGTGTTTTTGAAGATGGCTTTTCACAAGGGTGATTTCATTTATATATGTACCAGACGTTTCTGATTCACTTTTTCACAGCATTTTTGCTTCGCAGTTTTTGACATACGACCGGGTTGAGTTTATTTCGATTGATATGTATCGAATTTCCCAAGCTGCAAATGAGTGTAAATTCGTAGAAAAGCAAGAGTTTAGCAATGAACGTAAAGGAGATATGAAGTCTGTATCGCTAATGAAGCTTACATTAGGCTTCCACAGTTTTCACTTCGGTTTGAAATTAGTGCGACCATTATCACCAAACCAGACAATCACCATGCAGTGATCAGAGAATGAAATAGGCTGCGATTCACATGAAATCTGGCATTTAAGAGTGCTGAAGAAACATACATGCGATCCAGACGAGCATGGGAACAGCCTTGGAAATGTGTGTAGGAGTACGAACTCCCAGAACATGACCAGGTATCAATAACGCCAGCGTTATCAGTGATGCATGTTCGTACTTCAGCACTCCTATTCCCCCTAATAACTGATTGAGCACGGTCAGGTGGATTGCATACACAATTGAAATCTCCCATGAGAACGCGAGAGCACGTTAGCCATAGCTTCAAAAAACTTCACTTGATTAGCTTCATTGTTAAAAGCATGAACATTGAGTACATGCCACAGTACACCATGCAACTGAAAATCGCAACTTATGAAGCGGGTTTGGCTGTCGACGTTATAAAGGAGATCAGAAAAAGGAAGATTTCTCTTTGGAAACAAAAAAGAACCCGCGGAAAGGCCAACAGAGTGTGATATGCACGGTCGGTTCATGATACGCGCACTTTAAACCGGGGTTTTATATGCATGAAGAAGTAGACGCGGCACCCACAGCTGGCGCGCGCGATCAGTGATGCCCACAGCTA
Organism: Dermacentor silvarum; assembly: GCF_013339745.2. Classification (NCBI taxonomy): domain Eukaryota; kingdom Metazoa; phylum Arthropoda; class Arachnida; order Ixodida; family Ixodidae; genus Dermacentor; species Dermacentor silvarum. Next base: position 102,325,297 of record NC_051156.1, read on the forward strand.
ATCACAGGCGTCCCCTAAAGTTTGTGATCGCGTGTTCGCTCGCCTCGCGCCCGCCGTTTCCCGCCAGTTCAGGCCCGGCAGTCAGACAGTGAGGCCGCGTTTGGTTCGTTGTGCCAAAGAGCAGGCTGCGTTGAATGAACGGAAGCGGCAGCGGGCCCGTGAAAATCTCGAACGCTCAAAAAACTAACCAGCCTCTCATCTATGGTTGGAGAAACTTCGCGTGCACCCCTGTTCCCCGTAGGGAAGGAGTTTAAAGTTGTTTTACAAGATGTCGCAAAACGGAAACAAAGAAGTCGCAAATTCGTGTAGTAGTTGTCTTTCAAGGTAGCTAAAATTGTTGCTCGATTCTTTCCTGTAAATATTATGTAATAAAGATGCTTCTAGATCTTTATTAAATTAAATTCTGGGCTTTTAGTGCCAAAAGCACGATTTGAACATGAGACACGCCGTAGTGGGGGACTCCGGGTTAGTTTTATCCACCAGGGTATCTTTAAACTTGCCCCCTATGCATGGGACACGGGCATTTTTGCATTTCGGTCCCATCGAAATGCAGCTGCCACGGCGGGGATTTGATTCCGCGACCTCATGATTAGCAGCGCTACACCATAGCCGTTAAGCCACAGCGGCATGTTTGAAACCTTATAATCGCAGCCCAAGCTAACATGGCGTAACGCACCTACTGCATTATTTCGCGTTGTCCAGTGTCCATGCAGGTGAGTAACATTCACTAATGTGTTGAAAATTATACATTGGTGACCACTGAGATCCTGCTTGTACCTTCATATTTTATGTTTACCTCTCCAGCACGGTTTAAATGAACACGGGTCACCTGATCTTCCTATCACAAAGTCCATGGCCTCCTACATAGTAGGACATGCAAAGTCGCCCTTAATCCATGATATGTATACCTCATAATTTCTAGTTTCCGGCATTCATGAAATTAGACCTAAATTATACAACAGAATCTTGGATCATGTCAATAATACGGCAATGACAACGATGTGGCCTTCATTGAGGTCAAATAATATGTTGACGCCGCTTTTACCGCATTTCCCGCGTTGATACAGAAAGACCGTAAAGATAATTCTAGGTAAGAAGCAAATGTCACAATGCAAGCAAATGTATGATAGTCGACGCCGTAGGTAAATGGTAATATGAAATAATGAAAACCTGGCTGGCCGAGGGAAAAAGGAACAGCCGGCAGGTCTACCCTTTAAATTACTGACAGCTGGAACGTGATTTGAACCACGTCGGTTTATTAGCCCACATCGCTGGAACTTACGCTAACAATGCGTGCAGCATCATCTAATAACTTGTTACACTCGGACATGGCCACTCGGGTAAGATTTGGCAGTTTCCTCACTGCCATTGAGCTTTCACGAGTATGTGTTCAAGTTGAGATCGTTTTTTACGGCCTATTGTAATTTAGTTAGCCCCACAGGTATACTTTGCTATAGCTACAGTCTATGCCTGGCGCTCGTCAGCCACAGTTGTTGCTAAATATCAGTGAATATCCCTAAATGAATTTGGTACCATTAACCCCGACGACTAGGAAATGAGAAAACTTGCAGCAGAGCTGTTGACACCTGAACAAAAAAGCACTCCATACAGATGGTTAACCAGCGAAGCTGAAACGTGTGGGCCCGCGTTTAGCAGTGGTTTAATCCCGACGCTGTATTGAAGCGTTTCTCAATTATTGGTTGTCTGAACCCGCCCTGCAAGGCGCGGTCGTACTGGGCCACGCATATAAACGGCTGTCGCTACTTCATTTGGTAACGGGTTCTCGCTTTTCGAGCGATGTCGCCGCTTCGTGGTTCATTTGTGCGCACCTGACGAATAGTGGGTCACTTCATATTGCTATGGTTAGGCCTGAACTACACTCTCCTCAGGATGCAAAAATTAGTGTCGTGTCGGTCTGGTGTGACCGCACCGATGGTGATGCCGACGGCACAAATACGCCGGGAGTGTCCATATACTTAGTATCGCAATAAAAAGCTGAATAAATCTCTTCGAAGCTATCATTGTGCTGCATTAGAATGCATTTTCAAATGCTGCCGGTGAAACCATGGCAACACTGCCGTTCTCAATCTTTCAAGTGAAGCCCCATCCACCCTATTCTCCCGATAAGGCTCCTTCTGACTGTCGTTTTTACCCAATCTCAAACTCACTTCAAAAGGCAATGATTTGGGAGTACTCTGCAGGCAAATCACGCTGCAGCTTAGTTGCTGCACGAGCAGACACAATAATTATGGTGGCGGGTGCTTAAGCAATTGAAGTACAGATGTCGCAAGTACATTTACTTTCTGGGTGAAGCTGTAGATTAGCGTGGCAGTTTCAGCTTCCAAGCCCAAGTTTTTCTAGGTAAGGCTCAATACATATTACCACCGCATTGGTTCAACATCTCAGCATCTCCTGTCAACGTAACAGTGCGCGCTTTAGAGTGGCCTCAGCTTGGTATTGTATGGCTTCCTTGGGTAGTGTAAGTCTCAATTTCTCACTGCGTAAATCAGTACTACGCTCACTCCGGAGTATGTGTGTTATGGATTAGATTGCGATGTAACAACGAGAACGTTTACGCACACTCAGTGTTTAGATTGCTGCGATGCACTTTGACATACCTAAAGAAAAGAGAGCACAGTTTGTCTTACAACGTGGCGTTGTTATATCTCCATAGTAACGTCTGCGGTCGGGCTAGTTGGTACATCGCTACAACTGGTTTTAGGCGTAAGAAATAAGACACAGATGACAGAATAAAAGACACGGACTGGCGAACTCCGATGTGCGCAAGACCGCGTCTTTTATTCTGTCACCCATGTCGTACTTTTTGAGCCTAAAACCATTGCTAGTTGTTATCTCCCTTCAACTCCCAGTGATGGCCATATCATCTTTTCATTGCATTGCCGAAAATGAGTCAGGTAATATAAGCAACACCATAGTATAATATAAAATATTCGTGTTTACCACAGATGTTTGGTAAGCACAGTACGGCAGTGTAATATATGGCGTGTATAGCGTCATTTTCATCACAGCGCCTCATTTTGGTCGATCATCGCGCCGCAAATCTCGCCTGGCTCGAGTAAAAAGTCAGGGCCCTGGAGCATGGAAAAGAACGCGCGCTCACTTTCACCCGGGCTTGTCACCGCAGCCATCCCTTCTCAACGCTTAGCCTTCCTTTGAATATAGATACGAGGGTACTGCTCGTCGGCCACCATCTGGATCTCCACTGACGGTGACCCGGCAGAATGCCTTTCCTGTCAAGGGGCCCGTGGCCATGGACATTCCGCGGCTCTTCCAGCTTGTTCCGCCGTTGCGGCCGCCTAAAGGAGGATAGTTCAAATTGCTCGACGCTGTCGTGGGGCTAAACGACGTCATGGCGCAACCGGTGAAATACGCCAGGTTCCTTGACCGGGAGAACTGCAACAAATCACGGAGCGAGGAGGCATCAAAGTGCGTTTCTTTTTTACACAATTTACACAGCGGGTGTAATTTATGACATTGATGTCTCCCTTCCTAACGCGGACTTGCCTATCCTCGTTAAACCAACAAATAAGGGTGTTTTAAACACTCATGTGAGCTGCCTTGTAACCACACGCGCTGCGTCAAACCGATTTTCAATGAAGATTGCATACCGTCTTTCATCAAAGTCGGTCACTTCCTACACCCTGTTCGGCCATTCGAACAAAAGCATCTTCAATGCCCTCAGTGATTTAGGCTTGAACATGTCAAGGAGTCTCTCCCAACTCATTACTGCGTCTCCTGCGTGCTGAACCTCATGCGGGAAACACTTGCCGGGCTACAGTCCTGAAGTACGGCAACTGTATTGGTTGTCATGCTGCCTCGTCTAAAAAGCGCTCGAGCATCAAGAAAGGTCCCGAAGCTCTCAAGCAAATGTTTCAGGACACTTCCTAGAATAGGGAAGCTGCTGGAACAATCCGGTGTCGGTGCCGGCGTCACCTAATGTCCCCAGAAAGACAGTGGCACGAAAGGAGAGTGACGCTTCAATTTTGGCACTCGCGTTCTCCAATCAGGCCACAAATAGGCTGAACAGCAAAAGAAAGCCATATGAAAGGAATTTTCCTTCTGAAGAATGGCCTTCGCTTTCGAATCAGCAACTTGCCAAAGAGACACTGATTGCCAAGCACGCTAAGGAGCCTATACTCCTGCTGCTGATGACACGCCCAAGCCAGGTCATCAAGTAATTTCAATGTTTACATTCCTCATAGATGCCACTCGAGGCTTTTTGTCGAACCTTGAAAGCACGCCTGCTCAAAGGGCACTGAAAGTACTGGACGCCTTAAGCAGAGTGCTTTAATATTTCGAATAGATAGATTGGCAACCATCACTCAACCGATAGAACGCAAGAGGACTAAGGTTACGCCTTTCAGACTTTCTTCAGTTTCTATATATATTATGTTCCCAATCATTGTGAGATGTGAGCCTAACTAATCAAATCCCGCTATATTATCGGGATGCGAAGCTGTTATGTCCACAACAATTGGTGCATGCCGCAAAGTCATCGTTTTATTCGTCATGAACACACCCATGTTCACCAGCCGATTCGGCCTCACGATTCCGCCTTTCCGTTCCAGGAATAAGGAAGAAGATTGACCTGACTACCTTGGCTTTGAAGCAAGCAGCTCTAGATTGCTTGCACACTTTCTACTTTGACATAGTCCACATATATATGGATAGTTCCCCCACTCAGAGCAGCTCCACCGGCGCAGTGTTTATACAATCAGCATCAATAAGCATCAGATATAATATTTCTCACGACAATCATCGACCGGTTTGGAGATGTGGTCCTACGAGGTGCTGATGATAATATTAGCAACCAAACGGCGAATCGGTGGGCAATATTTTGTTATTCAAAAGCGTCCCTACAATCTCTTGTGTCAGCTCTTCGTCACGGGTCCTGTGAACAACTCATGTGGGAGATAGGGGAAATGAACTATCATCGCGAAAGGACATGGCGTCCTGTTTCAGAGGCTGTCGGGTCATTGCGGTATCTCCGGCAATGACCTCGCCGACGAAGCTGCTAGAAAAGCACACGAAGGAGCGGACCTTGTTTCTGTACCTGCATCTAGGACTGACGCAGCCCAACACCTAAGCAAGCACCGTATGACATTGGAGAAGTGGCACACACCTGAATTCACCCAAAATCGGTTGCATTCTCTCAACCCAATTATGCAACTGCGGCTGTTACATGGACTTCCGCGAAGTCAGGAAATAATGCTGTGCCACTTACGCTTGGGCGTTGCATCCAGCAATGCATATACGTGTTTGATTTGAATCGCTGATAGCACTGAGTGCAATGCTTGCGGTGTCGAGGAGACCATAGAACACTTACTGTGCTAGTGCCCATCATTTCAAAACGAAAGACATGACCTGTGCAGAGCTCTGAATCAGTTGGACAAAAAATGTCACAGTTTCGCCCTAAGGGCGAAGCAATGAATGCGATAGCATCATAGCAATGTCATACGATGTAAGGTGAGCGGCTTTGGTAGCAATATGAATTGTAGTAAGCATGAGCTGATTAAGTAAGCAGGTGTGCTGCGGCGTGAGTAGACCGACATGAAGAGAGACTCGATGACCACGAGAAGGCGCGTGTGAAACGGTGGTGTTGATGAGAAACGCTTCCCGTGGGCAGCGCGTGCGAAGGGACACACCTGTAGCGCTGCACTGCCGACCCGGGGAGCATTGCAGGTGTAGCGTGCGTTGGAAAATGTGGCCAGACTATTACTAACTGATTGAACAAGCGTGGTGTGAGCGCGCACAAACAAACATGAATAGATCACACTGAATGACTGCAGACAACGACTGTCAAAACGCTGGCAGCAAGCGCATACGCCGCAGCAGCGGGCGAAGGTACGTGCGGTCTATCGCTTCAACGGAAACTGAGCGGCGAATGCACGGCGCATAAAGGTCAGAGCCGTGTGGAGATAAGCGACGGTGCGAGCGAGCGACGAGCGCGGTTGTTGGCAGAGTAGAAGTGCGCCCCCCCCCCCCGCTCCCTCCGGTGCTGGCTTCCCGCTTCCTTGCTTGCGCGTGGGAGATTGAGTGCGTTCGCTCTCCGTGATAGCGCGCGTCCCCGCACGCTTCCGCTCGGGCATACGGCGCGCGGCGAAGATTTTATCTATAGGGAACCTCACGGCGACGGCGACGGCAGAAATCCGGTTCAAGTGTCCATATAATTGCTATCGCAATAAAAAACCATTCACCTTGAAGAAGACCTTGGGACCATGGCCTCGAATATCGCAGCTACAAAAGGCCACAAAAGCGCTACTACAGTTTTGAAAACTAACGGATTGACTGACCGTCTCTGATCCGGACAAAGTGACTGCCATGGATAGAGCAAAAAACAGTTACCACGTCGGTGATGTCCACAGTGGACTTTCTTTTGTTCTCGTAATCTTTCCCTATCCTTTTCCCTTCCCCCAGTGTAGGGTAGCCAACCGGGATCAGTCTTGGTTAACCTCCCTGCCTTTCATTTATCATTTTTGACTCTCTCTATTTTGCCTAACAGTTAAGGGCTAACTAATTTACCCTTGTAGGCGTTTATATATCACCTTCAAGTAATTTTGCTTCCAAAAGGTTAGAAAAAATCTTGACGGTGTGTCCTGCTCCATGGGTCACCATCGGAGTTTTTAGTGTTCACAACATGGAATATGGAAGCACAAATACAAATGTAAGAGGGCAAAGACTCGCAACCTTCGCCTGCAACTACGATCTTTCACTCCTTAATGACGGTAGCCCGACTTTCTTGCGAGGCGGGAAACGTGGCAGCTGTATTGATCTAGCTTTCGTCTGCCGCTCTTTCAAAGATGTGTTAATTGGTTTTTGGATATCGACACCCGCAGGAGTGATCACATTCCCACGTACCGTATCATCAAAGGGATGTCCAAGTCCTCCCGCAGAACATCATTCGATTAACTTACTGGACATTTAACTCTGCCATGGAAGTTACTTGCCGAGAGGGCTTTTCCTCTGATTAGAGGAAACAATTGTACAATGCCATAATGCCACGCGCTCGTTCATGGTTTTGTCTAAACACACGAGTTTTATTAGGCTCTTTTGCCCCCAGTGGCATCCTTGCTTCGCATGACTGCCGCATGGATCTTCCTTTCACAGTGGAAGAACTTAGGGCGGCTCTTGCTCTCGGTAAGCATTCTTCATCCCCAGGAACAGACGAATATCATACCGTGCCTTGTGAAACTTGAGTGAATGCGCACGGAGAGAACTGTTAGAGCTCTACAACGTGTCCTAGCAAGATGGCATGGTTCCCGAAGAATGGAGGACAAGCAGCTTGGTCCCGCTCCTGAACCACGGCACGTCTCCCTCGAACTCACCTCATACTGCCCAATATCGCTGGCGAGCTGTGTGGGAAAGGTAATGGAAAAGATTATCCTTGCCCACTTGGACTGGTACCTGGAACACGACGAGATGTATCCAAACTGCACATCTGGTTTTCGACGAGACCGTTCATCATTGGACAGTGTTGCCGATCTCACCATCAAAAGTCACGTAAAGATTATCTGCAGCTTTCTTCTTAGGTATCAAGGGGACACACGATTACGTATCTCACGAGGCTATTCTCGATGCTCTTGCTATTTGGCTTTGGGGGTCGAGTTTTTCAACGGATTTCTAATTACCTGTTTATGAGAGCTTTCTCTGTATGTACCGGCGATGACCAAACCTCACACTCATTGGCCTCTTTAAATATCTGCCAGCAGCGACCAGAATATAAATGTACGCTGACGACTAATGGGTATGAACTTCAGGTGTGACACGTCTTCAGATGCATGCAAGACTTCAAAAAGCTACGACTCTGACAGCTGTATACCTTGGCAACCAAATAAAATAAAATCAATTTTATTTCCCAGAAAGAACACATTCTTGAGAGGTTCGTTGGCTAAAAAGCTGTTACGGACACCTTTACTCGGCCAATGGACCCTTTACAAGGCATTTGGTATTATACAAAAATTTTTCGGGAAGTATAATACATAATATCGTAAATATGAAGTAATGAAATGTTCACCATTTCATAATACCACAACACTAAATAAAGAAAACAATGAAATACGTGTGCCAGAACAGCATATGAAATTTACATTTCTCAAGAAAAAATACATGGTACATGGGTAAAGTACAACCATGAAAAGAACCAAGATTGAAAACACCGAAACATCACAGAAGTAATATATCTACACAATGTCAATTTTCTTGATATGTGGTTTGTGTTGTACACTCAAGTCCAACCAAGGTCTTGAAATCTCGTTAGACAAATATGCAGTGGTGGCATTCACTTGCAAACCAATGACATCGCATGCCATCTCTATAAATAGCCAGATCATGTACTATGACAAGACTCACATATTCGCAGAATCGTTGACAGAGATCTCTCAAGGAGCCCGCACGTGACCTACTCAAAACAGCGCCCGACAGCAATCTTCTAGCTTTTGAAGTTTCTGGGCGGAAAGACTCTGCGAATGTCACTGTATGCAATGTTTCAATTGTACAGGGCTTTTCTTCTGGGCTTTTTCTGTTACAGTTTGCCCGTACTGACCAACATTTGCAGGACAAATCTTCGTGCATGGCACGATGATAAAGCTTGGGCTGTCAATGCTTGCCACGATTTGCCCGAACGCGCATAAATAGGGGCGACTGTTGCAATCGCCCGGACCAACTAATATAAACACACATTGCAGGTGAAATGCTGAATGTACACATTAGGCACATTGCATGAACCCTTTCCCATCATATTGCTACACTACCATCAGATAGGCCGCAGGCATCATTTTATGTTACGATTTCGGATTATTACACACGCCTTCTATCAGGCTTCATCCCCGCATCTACGCCTTCGATTCCTCCATGGTTTATGGTTGGACCAGCAGTGCACCTCACCATAATAAGAATCACGCAAAAATCTGAGCTGTCCTCACCTGCTCTTCGACAACTATATGTATTCCTTTTGCACAAGAGGTACGCCTACCACGTACATATATATACTGATGGATCAGCAACTGCCCAATTTTCGTCTGGAGCAGTGGCATTTCTAGCGAGAGCCCCGACCATAACTTTCAAGACGTGTCACCCAACGACATCGACGGCGCGGGAACTTGCAGCTCTTCGCGCTGCACTTCGTCTCCTCAGCCAAGAATAACCTCGGCAATGGTCAATATTCAGCGACTCGAAGGTATCACTGCAGTTTTTACTATCAGCCCTGCGGTGCAGACCACATAAACAACTGGTATTCGAGATTGGAGAACTTATTCTACCTTGGCTGTGAAAGGACACCACGTGACATTTTGGTGCTTCCAAATCACTGTCGCGTCATAGGTAACGAACACGCTAATAACGCTGCTCGGTCTGCTCTTGAAGGCGGCAAAGAGGAGTCAATACCATTATTTCGAAGTCGCACAGGATATCACGTTCCACATGAAGACCACCTGTACTTTACAATGCGACCGGCTGCGCCACCTAGACAGTTCTCTCAACCTTCGGATCCCAACCGGACTCTGCCGACGCGATGCTGCCCTGCTTTGTCGAATATGACTAAGAGAGTATTTCGCTTTCAAAATCGGATAGACCGACGGCGCTTCGCGTGATCATTGTGGTAGCGAGGAGGCTCTTGAAGACGTCCTCTATGAGTGTCCTCGCTAGAATTTATTGAGGCGATCACTCGCAATCGCAATAGCGCGCTTTGATAAAATGTTTATAACAGAGCAAATCATTTTTGCATGCCGACATCACAAACCTTCGCAGCAAAGCGGGACAAGGGCACTGCTGCAGTTTTTAAAGAAAACACACTTGGGCAAGCGGTTGTAGCCTAAACTGATGTTCACAGCGCTAAATGTGCTACTATGCTACGCGTTGATAGTTAGCGCTGATAATGACCTACTGCGATTGTGAATTTGTGCCTCTTTCTTTCTATCTCTGCACTTTCTTATCACTTTACCTCACCTACACTCTCTCCCCAGCATAGGGTAGCAAACTAGATCTTCCCATCTGGTTGACATTCTTACCTTTCTCCTTTCACCTCTCAGTCTGATCCTTGCATGGAGGAAGCTATCCTACAGGAGGCTGAAGCCAAGTGTCTGGGCGATGGAAACGACAACGCTGCCATATTGACTCAAAACTGATCATCTGTAAAGGCCAACCCAAATTGGAACTTGATCGACCCTTTTCTATGGCCGAGATTCAAAGTGCCCCAAGCAGTTTCGTCCGAAATACCAAGCCAGGAGAGGACAAAATAAATAAAAAAGCTCCGGGAAATCTCAGGGGGAAGGCGACTGAGACTTTTCTGGAGTATATATACAAGTTCTGGGAAGGAAGAAAACTACCGGCAACGCGGAAACACGGTGAAGTAACCATGATTCCCAAGCCTAACAAACCCTTCGAGACACGATATCTACTACGAATATATTTCGTGTCGTGGGCGCGAAAAGTGTAAGAACACATGGTTTTGAACAGACTCACACCATAACTGGAAGAAAACGGTTATCTCTCTGATACCACGTTCGGATTCCGACCACGCCTATGTACGCAAGACATGCTGCTGCAGCTAAAGGAAGTTGTCGGCGACCAGCTTCAAACACACAATAAGAGGGCTATCCAGGCCATGAATGTAAAAGGAGCATTTGACAGCGTAGATCAATCAATCAATATTTATTTATTCAGAAAAATCGGGATGGCTTTTAGGGCTAGAAGCCGCTCTAGGCAGCTTGACTTTGTCCCTGAAGACCCTTACATTGGCAGCATGCGACGTTCATTGTACAACTATACAGCCGAGAAAATGAAAGCAAACATGTCGCAATTACAGTGGATGTTGATACTTCCAAAGAGAACAGATTTGCAATATGAAGCACACCCAATGTTTAACATAGTCGAAATAATTTCAACCATTTATTATACTCACTCTCAATACACAAGAAAGCCCTGTAGATGAAAATAAGGAGACAAAGTTTACAATCAGAAATACAATATTTGCAATTCAAGAGACATATCGCGCAATTGATGATAAGACAGACTAATAAAACCTTAACCAAAAAAGGTAAATACAGTATGTATGCAAGGCATAAATGTGCCAGCCAATAAGTTCAACGTGAAAGCTATTGTTCACGACATAGATGCAAACTGTCGGCACAATTGCCGGTGTGTTGCAGTCGTTATCTCAGGACATTAGCTCAAAACCGACGGTAAGTTGAAATGAAGTGCTTATAAAGTGTAGCTGGTAGGGAAACAAGGCACGAACAATGAGGCAGCTTGTTGCGTACGTGAATTATTGTTTTAGGTTTTAGGTACAAATTTGTAGAAGTGCTAAATTCGTACGATATAGTAATCTTGAAAGACCGGTTTATTTCAAGCCAAGTGACGAATGTTTCCAACATGTCAAAGAATCTGCTTTTGCAAAAGCAAAATTTTATTCTGGTTCTGTTTAGTTGCCGTAGGACATACCAGGCTGACAGTAACTAAGATACAATGTTAATAGCGCGTAATACAGTTGAAGTTTTATCTTCAAAGGGTGTAGGTGTTGACATCGTGATAACGTGCAGTAGTATATGAAAGCTTTTTGCAGTGCTGTTTTAGGTCTGAATTCAAACTTAGGTGTGCGGAAAATGTAACGCCGAGTATCTTGTGCTCGCGTACGATAACAACGTTCTGACAATCGTACAAAATAGGGTGTAGCAGTTCGCGTGCTTTATATCTTGCGCGGATTATGATTAATTTTGTTTTTAGAGGATTAATACATATTTTTTTGAAGCTGCGCCAAGCGGAGAGCTGTTAAAGTGCATTATCACATTAATATGCGAAATAATTGACATCGGGGCCAGGAAATAGTATGGCGCTGGCGTCGGCATATATGAGAAATTTGGCTCTTTTCTTAATATTTAGGAGATCATTGATATATACATCAAGTATAAGGGGAACCGAAATGCACGTCATTGGTGGCACTGAGGCAAGCGGCACCTGCCCCTGGGTATGTGCACGGGATATGTGACACAGGAGCGACTGGGTATGTGCCCGTGACGTCACTAGCCATGTGTACTAGGTATGTGCCACAGGGGTCACTGGGGATGTGCACGGGTTATGTGCTGCTGGGGCCACTGGTTGTGTCCTCGGGGTATGTGCCACTAAGGTGACTGGGCATGAACCATCGGGTTTCAGATTGCTTTCAATGTTATAGCTTGTCATAAGAAACATTATTCTATAATTACAATATAAACACTAAAGCATATAATTACTACATAACCGCTCGCTGCACAACAGTTACATTATTCATACACCCATTCTGTGCAATGCATGAATGATTACGTAGACGTCATTTACAGCTGATTCTGAGGAATTTCAAAACCTGCTGTCTTCCAGCAGCTCGAAAGCGACGACGTACGTTAGCACGAACGCGTGTGGTGCAGCGTAATCAAGAGGGGCGCATCCCGTTTTTTTGGTTGTTGTTCTTATAGCCCTAAATAAACGGCTGGCTCTCTACGTGCTCTACTTCCTTGGCCTTCTACGGCCTCCTACTAGGAGCTTGACGCTCGTAGCTCGCAAAATTTACGTCACCGGTTGATTTCATTGGAATAACTGAGAAAAATTTGAAGGTTCATTGTATCCCAAGGGCTCGCCACGTCCCACTTTTGTCACCAACGTGGTGGCGATGCTAAGAAATGATGCGCCTACCTCTCTTCTTTTTCGTGTATTTTTAATACGTAAGCATTCTTTGGCGAGTACCCGGAGAAGCCGTGTATGTCCTGTAACGCCTTGCAACTGCTAAATGAGTGCGTAATTGGTTAAGTTAAGACATTTAATCATTATACTATCGTAAATGTAGATGATTGGTAGCTTTATAAGCGATTTAAAGAAGACTGGTAACGTCACTGCCACCTCGACATAGTCATTTGATGCAATAAATAGTATAACATGAAAAGAATAACTGATTGGTAGACATGTTTTGTCAAAAGACTCGTTGTGATAGCGGTTAGGCTCAGGCTATACGATCGCCTCGAAGAGGTCGGATGTGCCGAGACGAGGTCTTGCAATGGCACCAGAGAAACGTTAGCTTGGTTAAACGCACAAACGGCGTGGGAACACGTAACAAGAACGATAGTATCGTAGTCGGCAGAAGGAACGATGAGAACAGCCACAGGAACTAGGAGATAAGCAACAGAAGCGGAAGCGGAGGTGTTCAGAAGCGGGTTGGAAACGTCGTTATAGGGTGACGCTCGATTTTTTAAAAACTCTACAGAAATTCAGAGAAGTGGCTACAAATGCGTAAGCATTTTTAGGCTCCGCAAAAAGGCGATGGATTGAGATGCATAAGCTAGCAACATAAATGGGCAAAAGCGAAATAACAGCAGAGCCAAAGAATGCTTGCGCATTAGTAGACAATTATTAGAGTTTCTGCAGCATTTTTTCACGCTTCGTATATCTCAACGGTAGCGCGTGCCTTAACTTATTTATTTGCATGTGATCAATTATTCGTAGAAGCGTTTTGTGGCTAGGTACGGCACAACCTATGAATTGCGCAACACATTTAGATGGTGTTTGTTTCAATCCCTCCTCACGGACGAAATTAATTTGAATGCCCGTTATAGCATAAGCTTAACCGAGACATTTCATGTTTTTTGAAGGCTGCTGAAGACAAGTGTGACGTAATCGATTAGATAAGGAAGGTTAAGTGCACACTTGAGCCAGTACCAGGGCAAGGAGATAAGTTGTGAACACAGGATAGCTTTTACCGTACGGAAGCGTCAACTTGCTACACCAAGATTCCTTAAAATGTGTGTCACAGCTGTGCCTAAACATGTTGATCATTACGTTTCTTATTTTTTCCTATTTGGGACAAGTAATATCGCTTCAATCCCTTCTGTCCCATCTCTGGCACTGATGTATCTTAACGTAAATTAAATACACCTTGTGCTGTCGCTAATCTGTGTTCTTCTGAGCTTCTATGAGTAGACGCTTTCCTGAATATTTTTGCTGTCGCTTAAGCTGACGCCATTTTGTTCTTTCTTGAATAGCATTATCTATCTGTATCTGTTCGTAAATCATAACACCATGGAGTGACTTAGAAACTAGCAAATGCATCAAATAATTGCAAGAGCCATGCTCTACTAATATCGGTTTTTAATGGTGCTTTAAACGATTCAGAAGTAATGGTTGGAGTTGGCGATAATATATATATATATATATAATATATATATATATATATATATATATATATATTATAATATATATATTATATATTATATTATATTATATATATATATATATGCACATGCGTAAATATGGCCGCATAAGCTTGAACGGAATTGGTGTGACATAATTCAGCCGAAGCTTTCAGGTTTGATATAGATACTGATATGAGAGCCTAGACAGTCGGAAACTTCTCCGTATTCTGAACTAGCCACGTGAGCGTTTTCTTAGTCAGTCTCAGGTTTCAGTCTAATAATGTATAAGAGCAGTTTCCTTCATACCACTCCACCGTATCAAAGGCTGGACCTTATGTAAGGGTGACGACCACATTCGGGATCTCACTATATCTTCGCGCTTCACTGGCATGTGACCACTAGGTTGTCCTGGCGCACACTCTTGTAGCACAATGAACAAAACAGACGTCGTATCTACAGATAACCCTTAGGAGGCCTTTGTCGAGCGCCTACTCTTAAGCGCGATACCGCGCAAAAGCAGATACACAGGCAGAGGCATATCACAGAAGGGAAAACTTGGTGTCTGCAGGCCATCGGTAGCGGCCATGTCGGTGAGCGCTCAAAATTACGTCGTTGTGTCGTTGCTTGCTCATCTAAGTAGTTCAAATAATGCACATCAATCGTGTGCATGTTCCACTGCCAGAACAAGCAGTGTAGCTCGCATTACAATTGTGCAGCTAAATTCCCAAAGCTTTTTCGTTCGCACGTAATCTTTGGTTTTCGTTGACGGCCTTCGCTAGTGATATGCTCGGCGTCAGGACTATCTGGAGCTCGCTCTTCCGAACACTTCTTGCGTATATGTTTTTCACAAATACCGGCCCTAATTGGTCGAACACTGCACTTCTGTTAGGCCTTGCTATTAAGCACTCAAAATGATATAGCTGGGTTTTTGTTTCATGATGAAGGCTCCTAAAATTGCTTATTAGCAACTTGTGCGATGGGTCTGTTGCCGCTTCGCTTTGTTGGAAAAATACTTGTTTGGGCACATATAGATGTCATGTGGGTGGGAGGGTTGCTTATGTCGAAGATAACAACGTTATAACCTGTCGTCAACTCGTTATGTCGTAAAGTTGACACCGAAATGGGGATTCAGTTTAGCTTCCTCTCTCATATTTCTTGTAAAGTGATGCAAGTAACTTTCTTGACTTACTAATTTGTAAGTTTTCATCGTGGTTGCAACACATTTTCTTCATTGACACGGACACAACAACTCGGGCTATCTCAAGTGCGTGCATCTCGGTTCACCGGCTCTGTTTCTCTATTGTGTGTTGCTTGGTGCGAGTTGAAGCACTTTTGATTCGGGTGAGCCAGCTACGTACAAATGTGGATATAAGCCTTAGAGTTATGAGCATGTTGTATGGGCAGCACTGTGAATGTTTATAGCAAAGGATACTACGCGAAGCACTACTTGACTTGCTGCACAAAATATTGTTCTAGCTATTGTTCAGAATGCTTGCAGCACTCAGTGCTTTGGCGTATTTCATAATTTCCTGCTATACGTCAACAACAAACTCGTGTTCAATATATATATATATATATATATATGTATATATATGTATATATACATGTATGTATGTATATGCTTTTCGTAACTTCAGTGCCTAGATTACAGGTTACACTGTAGTGTCATAGCTGCCAAATTACACACATATCACCATAAAACTAGCTGCTCCTGGTCTTTTACAGTGTAGCTAAATGAATATTTCAACGAGGGGCGACATTATGCCGCAGCCTAAGCTAAGGTATTTAATTGCTTTGTCCCACCTTGAGGTGTAAAGAAAAAAGTTCATGCGCTAATCAAGAAGACATGTCCGTCAGCCGCAGGTAGGTGAACCGAATAAAAAAGAAACAATAAACTGTTTCAGAACGCCTTTGACACAGCACCGGCTTCCACGGTTACGAAGCCCCGCAGGCCGTTCTACCGCATGATCGACGGTGTCCCAAAATGTGCCTGGTTGGACCCGGACATTTATCGAGAGAACAGCACTTTCCGCGCCGCAAAGGGCGACGTGGTACAGAGTTCATTCCCAAAGAGTGGAACGCACTGGGTTCAGTACCTGACGCAGCTCATCCTGAAAGGTGGCGAGCCGGTGAATTCCTACGACGAGTTTGCATGCAACACCCATGCGTTGGAGTACGTGAGACACGACGGATGGAAACCAGCATTACCCATGAGACTGTTTTACACGCACCAAATCTTGCAGCCAAACACCATGAGTGAAGATGCGAAGTACGTGTACGTTGCACGAAATCCCTGGGACGTCTGCGTGTCTCTGTATCACGCAATGACGGAACTAAGCGTGTGGCGCTTTCAAGACGGAACCTTCGACGAGCTTTTTGACGCATTCCTCGAAACGGACCTCGGTTACGGGAGCTACTTCGACCATGTGGCTTCGGGTTACGCACTGAAAGATAAACCGAACGTTTTTTTCATAACATACGAGGAAATCAAGAGGGACACTCGGGGTGTGGTTTTGAAGCTGGCGCATTTTCTTGGCAATCAGTACGGAAAATTTCTAGACGAGAACGAAGGGCAGCTGAACAAAATAGTGGAATTGTCCAAGCCCGAACACATGAGGAAAGCGGTTTTGTTTGATTTTCAGGCAATTAAATCGCCGGATTGGGCAAATATATGCCGCAGGGAGCAACCCTCATGCAAAACCGGATATGGGGGAGACACGAGAAAGTACAGCGTCGTCAGAGAAGGAAAAGTTGGGGGATGGAGAAAGCACTTCTCACCTCAGCAGCTGGCACGTTTAGAGAACAAGATACAAGAAGAAAAGGAGAAAGCTTCTTTCATAGATCTATGGAAAGACATTCGTGCTGAAACACTGGAAATAACTTCGTCTATACGTTCATAGAGGCACGATGCAGTCGGACGCTCTTTCAGTTCTGTATTAACGCATGATCTTAGCTAGCTTTTGAGCACTATTGCGGCGGCCTAGTAGCGTTGCCGTAGCCGTTCGCTTATGGGACGTAAAAAAATGACCGAGAAAAAAAATTGTGCGCTCTCCTGTAATCGAGAGTAGATGTAAGCACGAAATGGCTATCATATGATGTCTTTTGCTGCCTGTGGTGCCGCCGTTTTCAACAGTTTTTTTTTCCTACAGTGCAGCGCGCTCAGCGTCTGTCGCTGCTTTTTCTTCTTGTCGCGTAGAAGTGGCCGGCTGGAAATGTGCGGCCAACTCACGAACCTCTGGCATTGAAAAAAGCACAGGCAACCTTGTTTCAGCGCCAAAAGATGACAATCAAGTATACAATCAAGTATCTGCCTTTTGATCGTCCCGTATTGGAAATGACATAAAACTTCAGCGTATTAGAAGTTAGTTTGAGTGGTATTGTGAACAACATTAGGAAGAAATCGTAAGCAATATTTTTCGGAACTTGTTTGGGCAGTAATTAGCGCATGTAATGCGGTCCTGTACAAAGTGTTGGTGGCCATGCAGAGACTGCATTTTGACGAGTTTTGACTGCTTGAACGGATGATCTCGTGTTGTTCTCAGAACGATGCCTGGATGTTCTCGTTTGAGTGCCCGGATCTTCCCGTTTGAGTGCACGGATAACAGCTGTGGGTTTTGGCTCAAGGTCACTTGAAGGTCGCCGAAA
The DNA here is from genome assembly GCF_013339745.2 of Dermacentor silvarum. NCBI lineage: Eukaryota > Metazoa > Arthropoda > Arachnida > Ixodida > Ixodidae > Dermacentor > Dermacentor silvarum. The sequence goes on from NC_051156.1 coordinate 102,343,113, forward strand.
ACGGGAGCTAAAAGCATTTCAAGCTTAAAAAACAAATTAGTTATTTTGTATATGTGGAGCGTCAACGTACGATGTCTTGCTGCACGAGTGGTTCCGTAGAATAAAAGTCGTATGTTCGAACACATACACTTGGCGTCCTTTATGTTGCCGCATATGAGTGATGCCGCAAAATAAAAGTCATTTATGTGAACTAAATAGACGTCTTTAAGGCCAACTTCAACAAAATCTAGGGCCGAACAAGAAAACCCTGATTCAAGCAGTTCAACCACACTGTAGTTCAAACACGCTTTGCATGGAAGCCGATGTTTTCCTAATGGCGCACAGATGTCTACGTCTTTGATAACGAAACTAAAAAACAAGAACAAGAACCCCACCATAACCGCTCGTCGGAAATGACATACAACTTGGACCGCCAAAGAAATAGGGCCCTGTCGCCGGCTTCCCTCGATTCTTCCACTTCCGCGTATTAGCGAAACCGTCCTGCACATCTAGCTGCTTGCGCACAGTGCGCACGTTGTTGCGCATCTGTAATGTCGTTCTTTTTATTACTTTACGAATTCATTGTCAACAAATGAATTGTAGAACTCCAAATATAGGCACTTCGTGCTTCTGCATGCGTTTAAAAGCATACTCGGCCATTTTGTGAGCGCACACCTGGTTTAATGCAGGTTCGTCTACTTAAAGTGGTGATTGCGCTAGGTGGGTTTCTGCGCAAACAAGGAAGTACGTGTAGATGGAGAAGTTTTGAGGAAGAGAAAAATATGTGCATGTTCACCTGAAAGACGCATCATCGAATGCGGTAGCAAATTAGTAAACAACTACATGAACTAAGGATAGTAGTTTTATCGGCCATATGGTCTTGTAAACATTCGCGTACTAACTAAATTAACAAGCATGGTGTAACGCTTGCACAGGTAAGCATGAACACATCTCGCTCGTTGAACGCCGAAACTGGATATCGAAACGCTGGAGTGAGGAGGCGCCGCAACAGCAGCGAGCGAATTGACCTTCGCGCCGTCTGTCGCTTCAACGCAAACTTAACATGGAAAGCACAGCGCATACGAAGCTACCAGCGCTAGTTGCACTTCGTGCGCGTCGCAGATCGCTTTGAAGACGAGGACCGCACGGGCGCGAACTTTTTCCAGGTCGCTTTCAGGATACGGCGGCGGCGCGGCTGCCACGGGAGTAAGATGAGCTCCCCCCTGCGACCTCATTTGATCCCGCGACGTCATGCTTAGCCGTGCAACGTCAAAGACACTGAGCAACCGAGGAGGGCAACTGCTTGCCGTCAGCAGCAATTATTAGGAGAACAGAAACTTTCGGAACTGGCTCATTCTTAGCATTGGAGTAGAATCTGCGGTTGCTATCCGGGTACCCCGGTTCGATACCACGTCACAGCTTTTTTATTCTACGTAGTTGATTTTCACTTTTGTCTTTTCTGTGCTTTTTTTTAACAGCGGAGCTGTTTATGCCGAGCACAGTATGTCTGTCGTAGACAAAACATGTGAGCCGATCCTGGCGGTTGTGCAGAAAGGGTCCAAGCGCAATGGCACATACCCCTGTGAATTATCGAAGCTGAGCCTAAGTCTAGCTAAGTATGGTTGGGACTACTTAAGCTCATAAGTCAGTCATCAATATCCACTCGATCTAATTGATAATTGTTTAAGAATCAATAAATTCCAGAAAATGCTGAGGCTGACTTGGTAGTTCTTAGCCTAGCCCAAATACGTAGCCAATACCTTGCGATAGCCAATGGATAGCCAATCAATAGCTAATGAATAATCGATCAATAATAAATAAATTCCGTAAAATGCTGGGGATGACTCGGTAGTGATTAGCCTAGCCCAAATGCGTGGCCAAACCTTGCGATAGACAATCAATAGCTAATCGATCATTAACCAATAAATTCCGGAAAATGCTGGGGATGACTTGGTAGCGCTTAGCCTAGCCCAAAAGCCAGGACTAGCTAGGTACCCATCAGCTGCGCTGTCTCTTTAGCATTGTGCCTCCAGTGCAAGCTACGCAATTTTTTTGTTATTGCTATAGCAAGTATATGGACAATCAAAGCGGATTTCTGGCGTCACCGTGAGGTTCCGTATGACGTCAACGGCGACGAAAGCGTCGCCCCGCGCCGTATGCTGAATGTGCGAGTGAAAGCGCGCGAGGGACGCGCGCTTTCACGGGCAGCGAATGCACGGCAAAGAGCAAACGCGCGTTCTGCGTTGCGTTCCCTGAAGGGCTGCGGAATTAAGCGTCTCTTTCCTCCTTTACAATCATCATATATATTGAGCAAACGCGACTTCTTTCGTCGTGCGAAAGGCCGTGAGAGGACGGGAGGGAGGGAGGGAGGAGGGAGGCGACGTTTAGCTGCGGCAGGAAAAAAAAAAAAAACGCTGTGAGGCGAGAAGGTGCTAAAGATTTCCGACGCTGCTCGACCGGTAAACTCCAAGCCGCCCCCAGAGGCACCGGCAACAGTCAGCAACGCTGCGCTCGTTCGGTGCTAACGCGGGCAAAACGCCTATGGCGTCGAGAACAGTTCTGCGCGTTGCTGGTGTTGCTGCATGTCCAAGTTTATACAGCTGGTAAAACTACTATCCTTATTCCGTTTGCTAATTTGCTATCGCAATTGATGCTTCGCCTTTCGGGTGAAACTGCCACATTTCTTTTTCTTTTTCTCTTTTTTTGCTCTGTGGCATTTGGCCTGGTGTGGGCTAAACCTGTTCGTCTCTTACACATAACCAGGAAACAGGACCGCAAGTATTGCGCCCTCACTACTGCCCGACAGCCACATTCATGGACCGATAGGTGATGTGTTTATTGGACTCTTTTAACACGAAAGTGTTTTATGCCGGGGTCCACCAAGACTTCACTGAAGTATTTCCGTCACGGAAATACGTCACACGAACATACACGAACATAATACAAAGAAAGAAACCAGAAGAAAAAGTTCCACAAACATGCAAAATTTGGAAATCGAACCCACGACCTCTCGGTCCGCGACGATAGATCGCCGAACGTTTAACCCATTGCGCCACAAACGCATTTGCAGAGAGCTACACAGACGCGCCTTATATATCTAACACTCCTCCGTGTACCCGCGCTCTTGCTCGGGGCGGTGCCGCCGCCTACGAGCAGAAAAGAGAAGTACTGCATTATGACACTAACGCGCACCGACAGTGAACGCTTCGGTGGTCTCAGCACTACGACGCCTCGATGCCAGCATTCGAAGGGACGCTGGCATCAAGGAGCACTACCAACTACTAGGTGGCGTTCACCGTACTCAGCACAGCGGAGCGTGGCCTCCGCAATTAGCTCTGAAAATGTTTCTGAAGTTGATCGCGGAGGCTGCAATTACGACGCGCTGTACCCGCTGATTTGACTCGGTGACGATTCAGTTACGTGCTTTGTCTTGCGCGTTGTATTAGTGTGTCAGTTACGTGCTTCGTCTTTCGCGTTGTGCTAGCGTGTGCAGCGTAGTGCAGCTTCCATATGCACGACGGTTGCTCATGGTCATCGACGTTGGTAGTCGTGATGGAGGAGACGTGCCACCAGGCGTCAGCGTGGGTGCATCAACGCCTAAGGGCGCTTTAGCCACAAAACACCAATAGGCATTATATATCAATGTGCAATAAACATTACACTACTTCTGTGAAGACACGTTTCACTTTCGTGTTCTATACCGATTCCTATATAAGAGGGATCAACCACATTATTTTTTGCACGTGCTCTCTAACACGTCTACAAACAGCGCTATAAGCTTACTCTAAAAACAGTGCAATAAACACAAACACGTGACCCGTTGTTCTCGTAGATGCTACTTTTGAGTGGTAATGAGGACGCACTGCTTGCTGTCATCGTGCCATTGCCAGATGTAGGTGGCGCAAATGGTCTCCACCGTGTCAAGCCGGTTTGCACCGTATGCGTTTTCCGTACTTATTCCAACCACACTGAAGGTACTGTGAAGCTTCGCAGAATGCGGCTTTGCCGAAGAGGTTTCTCCAAATGAATTCGCCGTGTCTTTTAAAAGAACAACTAGATACGGCGGACATACCGAAAAGAATACGCAACGCTCGAGGGCCATTTCTTTTCTAACCACGAAGAGACAGCGCTTGAGCGTACAACGTGCAGTATCTCAAGGTTTGTTGTCAAGTGCTGATACATTGATTTCTAGGATATTGGCCAAGGTAAGTACAGGTAGATAAGAGCACCGCTTTCGAGCATTTGTCGAAGCCTACTGTATGCCAGACCTTTACAATAGATGGGTACTCTGTAGCGTTTTAGTCAACGTCTGGACACGAGGTATATACTAGGTTGGCGATCAACAAATGTCATCATTTAGAAATCGCGGCAATTCCCTAATGCTTACTGCGTTTTCTAGTGGTTTACGCTCTCCTGTATTAGTATTCAATTTGCTACAGAGCAACCGAGCGTAACTCTAAGGCAATTAAATTGATCTTCCGCGATTGCTAACGTTATATGCACCATAGGAAGGCATAGACAAGGTTGCGTCCATGTTCGACTGCTTACTTGCTCTCTGCGTTTTCTTATTTACAGTGAACGCAATTTGCAACTTGAAGTATTGAGTATTTGGTCAACGCTTCTCATTTCATTTTCATTTATTTATAATTTCTTTCATTCACTTCACAAGTATACAAGTAATTTCCCCTATGTTGTCATTGGTGTCGTTGGTTGTTGGATTCTTATGCTATGAATAATAAATATCAGGCCGCTCGTTTCCCTTTTTTCCGCGTTCATTACATAACGGGGGTCTCGAATGTGACAAAATTGATGCCGTCAGATAGCATGTGTGGGTGAATTGACCAGTTGCCTTCACCCAATAGGATCACGTACTCGTGACGACTGCGGCAGAAATGATGTTCCACATCCGCCGCCATGGTTTGGGAATGGTGGCGCTGGCTAACACTCCCAGGGTTAGTTCTAGTAGTAAAAAGTCACAGGCCAGCGCAAGAGAGGGCGTCACCACCCCACAAGCGCTCGATTGCTCCTCACATGTGCAAGAATAGCACAAGAATAACATAAGGGAAACACCGGTGCATCACTGCTTCCCACTAACCCAGATTTCACGTTAGTGGAGCTGCGTTAGCGCTGGATTTGAACTAGACAAGCGCAGAATTTGAATCCAGCGCTTAATGTAGCCTCAATCTTGCTCAAATCCTGCGCTTGTGAAGTTCAAGCTAACGGTGAGTTAAAATAAGGGAAACACTGGCGCATCACTGCTTCGCACTTCCCCAGGTTTCACGTTAGTGGAGCTGCATTAGCGCTGGATTTGAACTACACAAGCGCAGAATTTGAGCAAGATTAGAGGTAGATTATTCGCGGGATTTGAGCATGGTTTGATTTACACAAGCGCAGGATTGTTTTAGAATTTAGCTTCACAGTAGCATGACAACAGAAATAGCATAGCGTTTACACTAATTTTAAAAAGTCGCAGTAATCAGATATACATACAGAGTTCATTCACGCGTCTGTTACCATGTTGTCAACAAAAAGGGCATCAAATATTTTTTTTAATCTGGTGATCCGTCCTTAGTCTCAGACTAGAGCACATCATATCATAAAACGTCATAAAATTTCCAACAGACCGCAATTTCTTCTCTAGCAATCAGCGTGGTTTCCTTCGTAGTCGTTCCTGTGAGACTGAACTATTCGCATTGCTAACTGACCTTGACGAAGCCGTTCATGGTGGACTAAAATATTTCAGCCAGTTCCACGCTTGTGAAATCTGATGAAACAGCGGAGCTCTGGAAGTATGCGTGTATACCGTAAAGTTGTAATAACAAATAAGAAAAAAAAGAACAAAAGAAAAGTGGGTGTATAGCGTAGTGGGTATGACGCTCGCCTACGACCGTGATTATCCGGGTTGAAAATCCACCTCTCTCCCTTTCTCTCTCTCTCTATCTGTATTTCTTTCTTTCTCTGTCTTTCTTTTTATGTTTTTTTTCCTTGTGTTGTTACTTAAAACGCACTGAAAGCCGTGAAGGGGGCGTGGCTGTATTTGGTATCCAAGTCACCCGGTAGTACATTGTCGATCACGTTAAATACGAGCCGTACCACTTTATCGCAGCCTTTTTTTTATTTGGTAATCAGTGCGGCTGCACATTGCATAAGGGTTTCCTTCATTTTTCGGAACCGGACGTTCTTCTGGTTGACCGCCCTGCCTTTCCTCTCCTTGTTCTCTCTCTTCGGAGCTGGTGTCCTCACGTTGCGGCTGTTTCTTTTTTCTTTTTTGCTTCGTAAGGGTGGCATCCCGCTTCAATATGGCTTCGCTTCCACTTTCCTGCCTTGTCGGAATTGAAGATTCGCTGCGGTGCGATTTCAAGCTTCCAGATTCGTACGCCGACAGAAGGTAGCCTTGCCTCTGCTCTGGCACACCAGTTTGCATGCCGTTGCCGCTCTCTAGGGAGTCTTTGTATGCCCGCCTACCCAGAGCGCTTGAACGTGCAAGCGTTGAAGGCCCCGTGCCGATGACGATGATGATGATGATTTATTGTATCCCATTGGAAACGAGGTGGTGACAAATAGACACCTAGTCTGCTTGAGCTAATCGCGTATGTTAAACATGCTTGTCGATTTAGCATTTTGCCTACCTCTCCTCAATATTTTAAATCTTCCTTAAAACCCCTATATCTACATTGTATAGTTTGTTTATTTACTTAGGTACCTCAATGGCTCCAACTGGAGTATCATGTAGGGGGGAGGGGTTTACAAATTTGGATGCGAACTGAAGCAGTTTGAACATTGTAATTGAACATTGGTCTACAGTTGTAAATAAATCAAGAAACTAAAAAAATGTAAGGAAAAGAAAACACTTGAAAACAAACTGCTGTATATATTTTTTCTTTGAAGATAACGGGATCAGAGATGTGCACTATGTTGTCCGGAAGGCCATTCCAATGGATGATTGCGCGTGGCAATGCTGATGACTTGAATGCGGTGGTTTTTCCTAAAAGTGATCATCATCATTTATTGTCCTTTAAAGACCCCTTTCAGGGTATTTCATAAGGGGGGAGGGTGAAAGGCATCAATAAACACTACAGTCATTATTATACAATGGTTCAGTCGTATACAATGGTATAAATGACTAGTTACCTAAACAATCGCAGACAAACAAAACTGGTAGCACGATCGGCAGTAAAAGAGGCAGCACAACCGGCAGTATAACAGAGCAGTACAAAAGGGAGATGTTAGGGTAACAGCACAGTGGTGGTAAGGTAAGGGTTTAAGAAACATGGCAATATGTGCCTAATTTATCTGAATCACGTTCATGTACTATATCATCGGGTAACGCGTTCGATAGTTCAATAGCGGTAGGTAAGAAAGATTTGTTGAATGCATTAGAGGTCCCGTGCAAGCGTTGTAGACTCAGGTTGTTGAACAGACATTGAAAGTGTGGTTGGGTGTAAGTAGAAATGTGTGCCTAAGGTGTGGGAAGTTATAATACGGTTTGTGGAAAAGGCAAAGTTGTGAAATCTTCCTACGATGTATTAGACTAGGAATGGTGAGGGATGATTTAATGCCACTTATACTCACATGCCAGTCATAGTTTGAAGCAATAAACCGTGCCGCGTGATTCTGCACTGCTTCAAGCGAGTTAATAAGGTAAGACTGGTGGGGATTCCAAATTGCGGAGGCTTACTCAAGTTTTGTCCGAATAAACGTTTCGTAGGCGAGCTTGCGTACGGGAACAGCAGATAGAAAAATCGATCTTTTAAGGAGGCTAAGTGATATGTAACAGTCCTTTATAAGATTCGTTATGCGTGCAGACCACGTAAGTTGATTAGTGATTGTAACGCCAAGGTAACGGTAAAGTCAACTTGAGTGAGGGCTGTAGAATTAATAGAAAACTGGTGGTTAATGATTTGCTGCTTGCGAGTTACACACATGTACTGGCATTTAGAAACATTGAGGGACATAAGCCAAAGCGAGCACCAATTTACTATTTTCTTTAAATCTTCCTGGAGTATCAGTTGGTCATTATGAGAGGGTATGCGCCTATACAGGACACAGTCATCAGCGAATAACCGGATTGACGAAAGAATGCTGTTAGGGAGGTCATTTACAAAAATTACAAACAGAAGTGGACCAAGCACGGAGCCTTGTGGAACACCTGACAAAACTGGACTACTTGACGACTTAAAGTTATAAATGGCAGTGAACTGTGAGCGGTTTGTAAGAAAGCATTCAATCCAGGACAATACAAGGGGGTCAAGATTAAGGCAAGCAAGTTTCGCTGTTAGACGACGATGGGCGACACGATCGAATGGTTTTGCAAAGTCAAGATAGATAACATCAGTTTGGAAACGGGAGTAAAGGTGAAGGCGAAGGTCTGTGGTGAATTCGAACAGTTGTGCTTCACATGAGCGACCTCGCCTGAATCCATGCTGATTGGGAAAGAAAAATGAATACTTGTCTAGATGCGATGAAATGTTCGAATACAATATATGCTCTAGAAGTTTTCAAGGTATGTGATAGGGCGATAGTTGCATGGGTTGGAACGGCTACCGGTTTAAAATTGAGGTGAATATGCAATCGGTACGATGTGCGATTCGGCTGTGTAAGAGGTAGGGTAAATGGAAGATGGCTATAACGAAATTTATGGAAGAGGCGAATAAGTGCGATTGTTCTCCGACATTCATAGCGCGGAAGGGAAAACGATGTCTGTACGTTAGTTATGGTGGAATTCCGCCTGTAGTCTACTGACAAATAAAAACGAGTGGCACAATTTTGTACACGTTCAAGGGAATGAATGAAGTATTCTTGATGAGGTGACCAAATAGAAGATGCGTATTGAAGTTGAGGGCGAACAAATGTTTGATAGGCCAGCTGCCGGCCGAGTCGAAGTGGGCATGCCTCTTAGCCTGAGCTTGGAATAGCATTACCAGCAATTTTTTTCTATGTGGGTTGTCTACGAGAGATTCGGTAAAAATTTACGCCGAGATGCTTATATGATGACGCGGGGGGGACTGAACTGCTATTAAGTGAATAAGCATATAAAGAATTAGATCATTTGCGTCTAAATATCATTATTCGATCGGTATTTATCAATGTTAAGGGACATTTGCCTTGATGAGCACCAGGTAGTAATGTGGTCAAGATCTTGCTGGAGAGCTATATGGTCGTTAACAGAAGGGATATTGCGATAAATAATGCAACCGTCGGCGAACAATCTGACTGTCTAGGTGATTACTGGTAAGTCATTTATCTAGATTAGAAATAATAATGGGCCGATTACACTGCCTTGGGGTACGCCAGATAATACATGATTAAGAAAAGATGAATAATTCCCAACTGAAGTGAACTGTTTACGAAAGGATAAGGAACTGCTTATCTTTATTCTTCGTATCCGATTCCTAAGAAGACATTTTTGAGTAATCGAGGCGCAAGGAACATAGTTAGACGACAATGTGGAACACGATCAAAAGCTTTAGCAAAGTTGTAGAATAAAAAATCGATCTGAATATTTTCGTCCAATCCCAGAAGAAGTTCGTTAGTAAACTCAAGTAGTTGTGTCTCACATGATAGCCCCTTCCTAAACCCACGCTGTTTTGAGAAAAAGAAACAGCTGCTTTCTAAATGTAGTGCTATGTGAGATGCAATGCGAGAAGTTTGCAAGATACGCATCTCAGTGATAATGGGCGAGAGTTAGCAACGTTGGTTCGGTCACCAGATTCAAAAATGGCAATGACTTTTCCAATTTTCCACTCGTATGGTATCTCACCTGTAGAAAGAGATTGTTGTAACATATGACTGAGTATGACTCAGGAATGAACCACGGTATGTTTTAGAATTTTTTATAGTTAATGCTATCGACACCGCATGACGTAGTTATTTTTAAATAATTAATCAATGATACAATGCATTTAACATTAACGTCTATGAGGCTCATGTAGGCAAAGTGGTAATCATGTGCTGATGGAATATTGGAATAGTCTTCCTTCGTGAACCTATTTGTGAAAAAAGTTGTTAAAAGCCTGAGGGCATTCAACTTGGACAGTAGGGTCACCAGCCTCAACCAGCGAACAATATGCAGAAGTTTCGGCTTGTGAAATCGTTTTCCAAAATGCTTTGGGACTAGGTTTAAAGAGGGACTGAAGATCTTGTGACATGAACTTGTGCCTTGCTTTTTGCAGGGCCGCGCAATATTCTTTGTCAGCGTTTCTGTATTTTTTCCAAGATGCGGGTGTTCCAAGCCGTTTAGCTGTTTGGAAAAGTGATTTTTTTGTTCATTAAAATAGGGAAATTGCTGTGTTACCACGGTTTAGATGATTTAGCACGAAAACATATGCGAGGTATGTATTTGTTCATCAGCTGAGTTTACTCCTCTTTAACCTGATGCCAGTTTTAATAAACAGATCGCTGTGAAAAGGATTGCAGTAAAGAATCGCAGAAGTTCCGCAAACAAAGGCTAATTGCATCGTAGTTTGTCCTGTTATAATGGACGATGTGTTTGGGCGTCACGCTGCGCGGGCGAGAGGACACTTTTATGGTTAAATGTAGTAGTTTATTATCACTGAAACCGTCTGTGAGTGTGATCGGGCTTACATTGCTAGGTGCCGGCGTGAGAACAAGATCCAATATGTTAAGACCAGACGTAGGTTCGTGAATTAATTGAGTTGAGGAAAAGTCTAAGGTCCTTTCAACAAATTTAACCGTGTAACGCGCCGGTGAGCTAAATGTTGTTCTAGGGCTTTTTTTTTTCTCGCATAATTTGCCTGACGACATGCTTGCCTGCGTTCCAGCACGTCCTCTTTTCAAAATGTATTTACAAAACAGTACTTTGCTTAAAACAATGAGTTTACAAAGTCACGAAGCCGTTTGAAGCCAGAAAAAAAAGTTTAAGCAATTCCACGTAACGACCATCATTCCCAGGCTGGCTCCCGTAGACACTGTCGCCGGTGTTCCCTGTAGTGAATATTTGATGAAACTATACTATTGGCTTTGGGTGGAGGCGTGTCGGCACCTGGTGGCTTTCTGATTAAAATCGTGCCGGAGCTTCGTGCGCTCACAAGTAGGCAGCGGTCAACGAACAAAAATTTGTGTATTCGCAAGAAATTCTCATATGCAAGCCTAGAGGACGCTACGGGTTTTTTCTTTATTTCTTTTTTTTTTCGTTACCAAACGGAATGACGACCGGGAAAGAGCGGAAAATGAGCCCGGGCCCCTTGCCAACGAAGACTACGCATTATTAGGATTCGTTTTGTTCGCGTTCTCTAATAGTGCGAAAATTACTTTTCAGTAATGTAACTTTGATAATGTCAAACCTGGGACAATTTGACGTAATAAGTTTAGAAAGGGAAGGCCAGGGAGTGATTGCACACCAGTATTATGGATCTTAAACACTCCCAATTCCAAAAGGTAAACGACAGTCGACGAATCACAGGCTAGTTCACCTTCAATTAGATACTTGAACTTGGACTGCATGCTTTCTGCAACCAAAGTTGCCTGCATGTGTTTTCATACCTTCAGTGTGTTTTTCCCCCAAGGACGACATCCGATGCGAGGGATTCTTTGTGTTTTCATGCGAAGAACCTTCTTTGCCTAATTCAGCCGTTTTGAGCCGGCCTGCTTATCTATCTATCTATCTATCTATCTATCTATCTATCCAAGTGGTCTAATAGCTTGAATCGCTAACTATGGGCTCACGGTTGTGATATCATCGTGGTCGTTGCATCGTCTTCATTTTAGATGATTCGTCATACCTTCCTCGTGACGCCATCATCATCATGCATTCCTCGACACACCACCGTCGTGATGCCATCGTGGTCGTACAATCGTCTTCATTCCAGCTTCGCCATGGCCTCATCGTCTCCCCTTCGAGCCCGACGCGGTCGGCCAAGTTGTCGAATAGCTTGGGCTTAGTATGGGCTCGCTGTCGTGATTCATTTGTGGTCGTTGCATGGCCTTTATTTCAGCTTTGTCATCTGACTCTCCTCATGGCGTCATCGCCATGCCCTCGTGGTTTTGCTCTTGTCGTCACGCCATTAGTCGTCACCCGACGCTCGTCATGCCTTCGGCGTCACGCTATATTAGTCAGGCAGGTTTCATAATAGATTGACCATTACGCCATCGTCATCTTACAGTGGTCGTCATCCCACTGTCGGCATGAAGTCATCAAGCCATCGTCGAAATTAAGGTTTCGTCATCCATTCGTTGGCATACCAACGCCGTGACGGCGTCGCGGTCGTCACATCGTCATCCCTGTAACTTCGATATCCGATTCTCGTCATTCCGTCGTCGTGAGCCATCGTCGCCATACAATCGTCGGCATCTCATTGCCCCCGGATCGTTGCCGTCATGCTGGTGTCATTACACCGTTGAATATTTTATTAATCAACATCTCAGTGTCGATGGGCCGTCATTGTTATACCGCGTCTGTCTTTCCATCGACTTCATTCTTTCGTGGTTCCTTTATTATCACTGTGTCGGCGTCATGCAGTCGCCGTCATGCCGACCTGCTCGTGGGAGACATTGGCAAGTGAATGCCATAGAAAAGTGGGACGATATCCGAGTATGTGGCATATAGCCGAAGCAACTAAACTCTCACGATTACCGCTACACGGGTTAAAAGGAAGGTTTAGCTCGGGGCCAACACCGATGCGGCCTCTTCAAATGCATGTAAAATGCAGAAACGCTTTTCTAGGATAACCCCTGGACCGATTTTAATGAAATTTGTGAAATTTGAGAGATAAAGTTAAATTCTAGTGACTGTTTGAATCATAATTTCGATTTTGGGCTTGAGTTCTTTAAAAATAATTTTCAAATATTCAAAGGTCCGAAAAAAATAGAAGCACGAAGTTTACAAATAATATGTCTGCATGAAGAACGAATATCGTGGTTCTGTAAACGGCATCCATTATATTATACAAAGCGGACAAATTCAATTTGTCAATTTATATCTTATGTGAATTCGTTACGATGTGTACAGGGGTTCTTCAAAAGCTGTATTTCTACGTTACAATTTTTTTAGATTCATGTGTAAAATATAAATTTTGTCCGCATGAGATGTACTATTACATGCAATGCACATAATTGTGATGGCATCTTTAATTGTTGAGCTACAGAGTTGTAAACTTGATAGTTTTGTTTTCTGAAAGGTTTCATTTTTTATCAATATTTACTGAAAAATTGCGACCTAAATAAAAATTAGAAGCCAACAGTTACCAGATATTAAGCTTTCCTTTTAAAAGAACCAAACCTCGTCAAATTTGGTACAGTGGTTGCGGAGAAAAATGAGTTCTCCTTTTACATGTATTTAGCTAGGAGCACCCGAGTTAATGCTCCCTCTTAAATAAATGACTTCAGGAATACGGCAGGTCGTTATATTGCTCGAATGGTATACGCATTACCCTGGACAGTCATTGTGAGATGAGTTCTGGTGTGATTTCTTGAGCCTGTGATGCCATCTATGACGCTTTTTGTCGTCCTATGCACCATGTGTGGTATGTATATATATATATATATATATATATACATATAATGTTTAAAATACCGAGTGTAATGTTAGCTTTGGACACAAGATTGACGGCGAATCGGCAAGACAAACGGCGATGTAAAACTTCAGTAGCCCGAAAGAAAACTTCAACGGAGACCGCTTCCCAACAGTAGCCACTTTTGTAGCACCGAAACTGTAGAATTGGGACTCAGGAGATATGTATGGGAATAATTGGCAGTGTGGCTGCACGTAATTATTTTTCAATCGTAAACCTTCTAACGTTATGTTCAGCTACCGCTATGTTTGATATAGCGACGAATCGACAAATTGCTGTTCCTATGAAGGGAGAAACCGAGCGCCCAGCAGGAGGCCACGCAAACTCCTGGGCAAGCAGGCAAAGAGAGTGTCGCTTAACACAAAAAGCCTATCGTGGCTCATATGTTAGACAAGAGCGACACCATGGTGAGATGTACGCGGTATCATGGTGTTCACTTTCCCCAGCTCTGCAATCGCATGTTTCGCATGATTTCTTGCAGAACCCGCTTATGAACCCAGAGGCAAGGAAGAATTCCCTTGTTTCGTTCGCAATGCGGTGACGCTTCGCCGACTTCATCTCCTTTAGTAGAACAATGCATGGTTCGGTTGTCTCGAGACCATTCTGTCTGCTTCAGCCTTGCGATGACTCAGCAGCGTTGGCAGCTTGTTCGCACATAGTCAGTATGCCTATCGTTCGCGTATATGCTGTTCTAATGCATGGCGGAAGTCTTCAGGCCTTCATCCTTGTTCACTGTCATTCTCTCTCTAACACTCTTCCTGTTTGTACTGGTTTCAGTGCAATGCTAACTGATTGGCAGTTACTAGGCTGTAGGTGTAATGAACATGGTGTCCGACATCTTCCAAGAGGAAACGTGCTCGTAGGAAACATTGTTTTGTGTTTGCCTGGATTGAGCTGCCGGATCCAGTGTGAGGCTTTCGCCTCCAGGACGCTCCCTGCTGCCCTCGAAGTTATCTTAGAAGCTGTGATCCGCATCGTCAACTATATCACAGCATGTGCACTCAACTCTCCACTTTTTCGTCAATTGCGCCAAGGAATTGATTCAGTCCACCAAGACCTCCTGTTTTAAAGATATATTTGTTGTTTGTCAAAGGGCAATGTTCTAGCGCGTGCATTTGAGGACTTTAACGAAAATAAGTACTTTTGGCAGCTCAAGGGAACAATACGCAGCAGTAGTTAAAGGTCATTGGAGAGCCATTTAATTTTGTTCAGTCTTGCCTATTTGGCAGACGTGTTCGAAGATTCGAATTGACTGAACCGGTAACTACAGGGTCCAGATACCCTCGTCATATTGCACACGTACGACATCAAGGCTTTCCTGGACAAGCTAATTCTTTGGGAGAGGAAAGTGGGGATGGGGAATTGTAGCGTTTTCCAACCTATAAATTAGGTCTTCGGTTAAAAACCACTTGCAGAGGATCTGCAACGAGACATGAAAGAACAGTTGTCAAGCCCAAAAAAGTTTAGACCCTGCCTTCAGACACTAACTCTTCAACAACACCGAAGAGAAAGAGGTGTTCCAGAATAGCCACAGTTGAGCGGCTCTAATTGCTGGGCCAAAATGCTTTCCGCTTCACCCAAGACCAACAAATTCACCCGGAAAGTTCTCCTTCCTTTCTCACCAACCTAGCTCTGTGTAAGTGGTTTCTCGACTGTCCTAGTGATCAAATCAAGGGCAAGAAACAGGATGGATGCTGACACAGACATGCGATGTGCCATGAGCCACACATACTCACATATTGATTTTCTTGTATCAAGAAAGAAAATACATCCCTCTGAATAAAACACTTCATTAAGCCAATCTATGCAAAACATTACCAAGCGTGTTTGGAAGCTATTTCTGTGTAATGTGTTTTCAATAAATGAGAATGTACATGTGTCGGCGTCATTGAAACACGGTAATTTTCAGACGGCTTATAAAATTAGGGGTCATGGTAGATTCGGTACTAATAAACGCGGTTACGTACTGGAAACTTTGAGACACAATGTTGTAGAAGGAGGCGAATCGGATAAGTAGGAAGTAATCCAAGAAGCGCTCATCCCGTCTTCTTCTTGAAGACTGTTATTGAGGTAAAAGGGAAGGGGTTTAGGAGCTAGATACCGGGATGGCGTAGTGGTAAGGTAGTGGGCTTGCGATCTTTAGGCCTTCTTCTTGAGTCGTCTTCATCAATTTGCACGCTGCTTACATTAAACAAGGTATCCGACGGAGCCTGGTGAATTCCTTAAAAAAAGGAAATGTGTCATGACATTCTTTACGCAGACTGTATGTGAAGATATAGTGAGAGAAATAAAGAAACGCAGGGATGTTAACAAAAGCCAATTGCGGCTTAATAGCGATTTACCTAATACTGGATTACATATAGATATTGTACTTCTGGTGATAGAAGAGACAGGGTGGTTCTAAAAAAACAGAGCGGAAAAGGCAATCTGTTGATCACAGTTAGTACATATATGTGTTACGTTAATATTTCTCTGTGTCAACGCTCACAGCACCTGCAGTAACACGTGTGCCACAAAAAATAAACAGAATCAAACAGTTCGCAGAACTATACATGATACCGCGAACGCTACCGTAAAACGTTTATTGGATGATGTACACCAAAGTTCAACGCCATTGCACCAAGGAGTCTGAAGTGCATGTCTAATATTACGATACGACTGTAATTCTGTCCTTTGGGACCATGATATAGGAGGTTAGCCATTCACAGTCGTTGGAGGGGTGGGCGGCATTACTCATTAATGCAAAACTTTAAAAGCGTACATGTTTATTGCATAAATGGGGCAAGCAGCGAATGCTGTTTTATCAACATCTACTGAAATGGGTACGTTCACATACACCATTTCTAGCGGCACATGCATTTTAATGTACTTGATTATTTGTGCTTGGGTTTGGTCCCCACTAGTGTCATGCTCAACGTTAATACGATGTGAAATGCATCTTTTCTTTTGTTCTGTGACAATAGAAGATATATTAACACGAAAGTGTTTTATGCCGGGGTCCACCAAGACTTCACTGACGTATTTCCGTCACGGATATGACGTTCTTACAATGTACACGAACATAATACAAAGAAAGAAACCAGAAGAAAAAGTTCCACAAACATGCAAAATTTGGAAATCGAACCCACGACCTCTCGGTCCGCGACGATAGATCGCCGAGCGTTTAACCCATTGCGCCACAAACGCATTTGCAGAGAGCTACACAGACGCGCCTTATATATCTAACACTCCTCCGTGTACCCGCGCTCTTGCTCGGGGCGGTGCCGCCGCCTACGAGCAGAAAAGAGAAGTACTGCATTATGACACTAACGCGCACCGACAGTGAACGCTTCGGTGGTCTCAGCACTACGACGCCTCGATGCCAGCATTCGAAGGGACGCTGGCATCAAGAAGCACTACCAACGCCACCTAGGTGGCGTTCACCGTACTCAGCACAGCGGAGCGTGGCCTCCGCAATTAGCTCTGAAAATGTTTCTGAAGTTGATCGCGGAGGCTGCAATTACGACGCGCTGTACGCGCTGATTTGACTCGGTGACGATTCAGTTACGTGCTTTGTCTTGCGCGTTGTATTAGTGTGTCAGTTACGTGCTTCGTCTTTCGCGTTGTGCTAGCGTGTGCAGCGTAGTGCAGCTTCCATATGCACGACGGTTGCTCATGGTCATCGACGTTGGTAGTCGTGATGGAGGAGACGTGCCACCAGGCGTCAGCGTGGGTGCATCAACGCCTAAGGGCGCTTTAGCCTCAAAACACCAATAGACATTATATATCAATGTGCAATAAACATTACACTACTTCTGTGAAGACACGTTTCACTTTCGTGTTCTATACCGATTCCTATATAAGAGGGATCAACCACATTTTTTTCTTTATATCCTAACGCACGTTATCTGGGAATAAAACACAAGTAAAGTGTTGGAACTTCAGCCATTATTTTTACATAGGTTATAGCGCCAAAGTCTGGCATTGGGTCGCCGTTATTTATTAAAATTAATCAAATATACCTGTCATAACAATGTCTGTAATACAGTTATGTTCTTTTTATTGCAGATGGAAAAGTCTTCCAGCAGCAAACGCGTCGGCACGACACCTCGTAGGCCATTCCACAGGATCGTCGATGGCGTGCCGCGATGTGCGTGGCTGGATCCGGACATCTACCGCGAGAGTTTGAAATTCAGACCCGAAAAAGGCGATTTAATACAGAGCACGTACCCCAAGAGTGGAACGTACTGGGTGCAATACATAACGCAATTGATCCTCAAGGGTGGCGAGCCTGTCACGACGTACAATGAGTTCACTAGCCACACTCACGCCTTAGAGTATATGAGACACGGCGACTGGAAGCCCGAACTGCCCGTAAGATTATTCTTCACGCACCTGCCCATTTGCAAGGAGACAATGAACAGAGAGGTGAAGTACGTCTACGTGGCCCGAAATCCTTGGGACGTATGTGTTTCGTTCTACAACATGATGACAGACGTTAGCATCTGGAATTTTCAAGACGGCACTTTCGAAGAGTTCGTCGACGCATTTCTAGAGACTGACCTTGGCTACGGAAGTTACTTTGATCACGTCGCTGCGGGTTACTGCCTGAAGGACGAGCCAAATGTGTTCTTCGTGACCTACGAAGACATAAAAAGGGACACTCGCGGAGCCGTTCTGCGGTTGTCACGGTTCTTGGGTGAGCGGTACTTCGAGACCCTGCGAAACAACGAGGAGCTCCTACAGAAGGTCGTAGAGTTGACTAAGCCTGAGCACTCGCGAGACGTGTTGGTTATAGATTTTAAAGACAACACTTCAGCCGATTGGAAAAACATATTTCAGCGGAACGAGCTGTCCTGTAGTCGAGGCCACCAGGGTGATAAAACTAAGTATCCAATGGTGAGAACAGCGAAAATTGGCGGCTGGAAAGAATACTTCACGCCGGATCTACTAGCTCATGTGGAGAAGAAGATACAAGAACAAGGGGATAAAGCTGTTTTCATGGAGTTGTGGAAAGACATTCGGTTGGAGGCAGTTGCGATGTCTAGTATCGTCACGTGAGATGAACAGAATGGCTTGGAGAACAATTTCAGTTTCCTTTGAAGCAAGCATAGTTGATCACGCTAGCTGCTTGAGGTGCAAATAAATACACTTTTAACAGCGGAGTTGTTCAAGGTCGAGATTGATCCCTACGGAGCGATGGTTTTCGTAGTATCGAGCTAAGTGGAGAGAGTGTGAAATGAGGAGCGGAGGTGCAGAGAGAGAAAGAAAGAGCGACAGACAGAGAGGGAGAGAAAAAAATTAATCTCCCGCTAAAGGGAACCATGTGTGGATGTGAAGCAGCGGGGAGATGGTTAGCTTGAGCGGGAGATGGTTTCGCGGCAGCGGCCCGAGCGCTCATCGCGGCGCTGCACAGGAGAGAGAATGAGGCGCGCGCGCTCCGTCATTTTCATACCGCGGAACTACCGTGGCGCCCCAAGCGGAGTATACAGCTGTCGCACCACCTGTCGTGCGCGCCGCTCCGCATTCCTAGAGGAGAGAAATGGGGGAGCGTAGGAGAGGGGGGAGGGGACGCGCATGCGCTGTGGGGGTGTGGCACGCAGGCGCCGCTCTGTTGAGGATTCCTAGAGGAGAGAAAGGGGGGAGCGTAGGAGAGGAGAGAGATGTGGAGGGGAGGCGCATGCGCTGTGGGGGTGTTGGACGCGGGACGGACGGACAGAGCCGCCGGCAAGAAATTCTTCGCATTCAATAGATAAATAAATAAAACAAAATAAAGTTTCCTGGCGAGACGGGATTCCGAACCCATGATCTGGGAACCCACGGTCTGAAGGCGAGCGTCATAACCACTAGGCTGTACAACTTTTTTTCCTTTATAGCCGACTTCAACGTTCAAAATCAAGGCTTACTTTTTTAGCCTAGTTTTATCTTTTGTAAACTAGGGTATAGACACACGCTTGCATACTATGCATTTATGGGAACCATATGATTGCGTTGTACCGATGATTGTAACACAACTTGCTATGGGCCAGAGAAAGAGAAAATGAGAGAGAGAATAGAGAGAGAACTAGAGAGAAAAATATAGAGAAACACAGACAGAGAGAAAGGAAGTGAGAGGCGAGATTTTAACCCGGGGACTCATGGTCATGCAGTGGACATAAATATAGGCTGATGATGATGACTCAAAGTCCGAAGGTGAGCGTCATCCCCACTACGCTATACACCCACGCTAGCAGAGCTCCGCAGTTTAATCATATTTCACAAGCGTGGAACTGGCTTAATTGTTTCGCAGGACTGCCCTACTCGCACTAATACAAAGATGTGTCTTAACGTAGGATTAGACGTAGGAACCATATTTTGTTGTCCTGCCCTCAAATCAGGCATGAATGCTATCTTGGATTAATAAAGCCTTGCAAAACGTTGTTTACTATAGCCTATAAACTGTGTAAAATAATCTACTTTTTGGATTAAATATAACTCAAATGCAGTGCTAACGGCTATTCGTTAAGGGCTGTTTTGTTCAACCTGAGAGAATTACCAATAGACCCGCATGGCTGTGTAGGCAGCATCAAGTAGTTTGAAGACCTTGAAAGATAGTTGCATGGGCTGAAGCTATAAATGGCGGTCAGGGTGAAGTACTGTCTTAGATAAGATTTTCAAGACGGTACATTTGACACAGGAAATCATTCAATCATCAAATATCACGAGCATCATTCGCGTGGTTTAAATAATATCACGCGATTACTCGAGATCCGAAAAGTCCTAAAGTGGCTGCTAGCATTTTCGAGTCCTGCCTTCAATAATATGTAACACACTTTTGCCGTAAGTGCGAAGAACCAGGAGAATGGAAGTGCTAAATTATTTTGCTAGAAATAACATGGAGCCTTCACAAACATTTGGGAAGCAAGACCGCGAAAATTTAAGTTCGTTTTGTTATAACTTAGCTATAATAACAATAGGAGAAACGAAAGAACAATTTAGAACAGGTAGCAAGTAGTCTTTTAGTGAATCTCCATTTACCTCGTTCGTACGCGTATTGTTTTTAGATTGAGTTGCATCAGGAATTTCCGTTGCCTACATATAACACCTTTCGTGCACATCTTAAAGGAATTCTTTAGAAAAGCTGTATTTCATAGCCACGCATTTTACTGCGGGAGCACGTTGAAATCAGTGTTCCCTTTGTTTTCATTATGCTCGATTCCGGTGGCATTCATAGTTCTTTCAAGGCAGTGGGCTAAGCTCTGCAACATTCGTAAAGTACACCAAAAACGCGCGCCGGAGCTCTTACATACGTAAGTTGCTACTAAAGCGCTATTTATTTCACACGCCTAGATGTATGCAGACGCGTTGCCCATTATCTGCCGCTAATTTTAACCAAACACAAAGCTCACGTTTTGCTCACCGAGAACACCGGGGTAATGTACTGCAACTGTCGTATAACACATAAAGACAGGAAGAAAACAAGAGTTAGGTAATCAATGGCAACGGTCCTAATTTAGCTAGACACGATAGTTTAGCCGACTGTTACGGTTAGGAAATTAGGCAAAATTGAGCGCTCTTCGTGATATACGATTGTAAAGTTCTGGAAGGATTGTATAGCGAGGATTCGTGAAGCGTGCAATTATTCTACGCGCTTGAATTGGTCGTTATACGCCACGCTTATTTTAACCATTTTCCCTGCAAATATACAATTGCCACTACCTGTGGTTCTCTCGGAGGAGCGGGACAACATTGTAAGCCTTTGATATAATACCTCCAAACACACGGAAAACGGCGATTTACCAATTTTCGTTTAACTCCTAAACGACCAACGCACTCTAAAATTTTCATACACATCACCATTAGTATGACCTGCAGTTATTTCTAAAGAGAAACTGGGTTAATAATCTCGTTTTTTTAGCATCATGCGAACTAGCACATAATATTTTCTAGCGCTTTTCGTCGCACTAACAGCTTCGCTGTAAAAAGGTAAAAAAGCTTTGTGTGAGTGAAGTAACTTTTATTGGAGGTCCGGTGAGGATGCGAACTCGTCGCGCACCCGGCTAGTGCCACGTCCGGACCGGCAGGTCTAGCCCACCGGCCCGGTCGCGGGCACGCCGGACAGCCAGGATTTGCTTGCCTAGAGCGGGGCTACGCAGAAGCGAGTCCCACTCAACCTTGCTGAACTTGGGGTATCTCGACCTGCACTTCCAGAGCATGTGTGCTAGAGTGGAGGTCTGCCCGCAGGACGGGCAGGCGTCGTCACGATATACGTCAGGGTAAACTTCGTGCAAAATGGCTAGGCTAGAGCACTGCACGGGCTCGGGCTTACCCGAAAGCCCGGGCCCGGCCCGGCCTGTGGGCCGTGCCGGGCCGGGTAGAGCAGTTTTTTCACGGGCTCGGGCCGGGCTCGGGCACGGAGTGTGCTTTTTGGCCAAGGCCCGGGCCGGGCTCGGGTTTTTTTGACGCGGGCTCAGGCCGCGCTCGGGCTTTCTGGTGGTGCGCATGTAACGTGCAGCGAGTTATTCTCGGGCGTCTCAACTCTGAAAAAACATGTATTTTTCGGTCTCGGGCCGGGTTCGGGCCATGCTCGGGCCTAAGGTAAAGTGGTGGCGGGCCGGGCCGGGCGGGTAACGTAGATTATTTTCGGGCCTGGGCCGGGCCCGGGTCTCGCCATAAAAGTTTCGATCGGGCTCGGGCTGCAGCTCAACGTAAAAACGGGCCCGAGCCGGGCCCGGGCTGAAAAAATCGGCCCGTGCAGTGCTCTAGGCTAGGCACGGATATGTGCCGGTCTGTAAAAATCTAAGCGAAACAGCTTGAGCCCTATTCAATTTGGGGTGAGGGGGTGGAAATAGTGTTCTAGACATGTAGAAGAATTTCGTAACCTTGTTGTGAGTATCGGGGGCATCCCTGTGGCCGTAGGTGGGAGGGGTGTCGGCTGTCCTTAAGGAGGAAGCGCGGTCGATGAGGTCGTGCGCAGCTTCGTGAGCAGACTCATTGAAGTTCGGGGGAGCACCCTCGACCGACCGACGTGAGCGGGAAACCAGTGAATCGAATGATGCATGAGAGCATCCGGATTCGAGACACTAAGAAGACGAGCAGCTTGCTCGGCGATGCGACCCTGCTGAAAAGCCCTAATTGCCGTTTTAGAATCGCTATAGATCTCAGACCCACGACCGTCTAGCAGGGTGAGGGCGATGGCGGCTTGGTCGGCGACTCTGAAGTGCGAATTGAAGAGCTATTCGAAAGCTTGCAGCTGGAGTCGGCCACGACGACGGCAAAGGTCTTTCCATCGCTGTACTCCGCGGCGTCTACGAAGCGTGCTCTGATGCCTTGTTGCTTTATCTGTTTGATAATTGCTACTGCTCTCGCCTTGCGTCTGCCCTCGTTGTGGACGGGATGGACGGTACGAGGCATGGGGGCCTCTTAGGTAACAAAGCTTTAGTATTAGCAAAGATATAACAGCAAACTAAATCTCCTGAGATGATGCTGACAGGACGCGAGCCACTCTTCGCCTATAGCGGCCGGAGGCTCTCTTCCATGCGAGTGACCAGCGCGCACAAGCGACATCCCCAGCGCCATCTTAAGAGAATTCGCGTTCTTCCCCAGACTACTCTCATGCTGTAGTCGAAGGCCAACGTAACACTAATTCCATGAACTCCGCCTCCTTCGTAAAGCGAAACTTTCTTCCCTTACAAAAATTTTTGTAGAAATCTATATAAAGTGTGTAGACATTAGTCTATGAAGTCAACAGACTTTTTGTAGGCCATACACTAATTGTAGACTAGTCTACAAAATGTCTGAGTCTATAGACTGACTATAGACTGTCTATAGATCAATGAAATTTCACTTTTGTAGACAAATGTCTGCAGAATTTCTATAGACAAATGTCTATAGGTTTATATAGTTCAGCTTTTGTAGAAATAAGTCTATAAAATATCTATAGACAGATGTCTATAGACTATCTATAGACTATTCCTATAGACCAGTCCATAGACAGTCTATGGACTTATGGCCATATACTTTTTGTAGACTAGCCTACAAAATGTATGATTCTATAGACTAACTATAGACGGTCTAATGATCAATAAAAATTCACTTTTGTAGACAAATGTCTGCAGAGTGTATACTAAGTCCCCGCCTTAATATAGGCGGGGACTTCAACATTAATTTGCTAGTCTCATGTGGCTACGCGTGATCTCCTATTGTTGCTTGATTCCTATTCTTGTTCGAACGTAGTAACCACGCCTACTCGCATCACAGATGTCTCTGAAAGTTTAATTGATTTATTTATTACGAATAATTCTATTCACAATGTAAAAGCCGGAGTCATTGTAGCAGACATAGGGGACCATCTACCTGTTTATATGTTCTCAAAACAAAATGACGCATTTGGTGCCAGGGCTCGTTCAAACCCCTCCATCATCCAAGAAATAAATGAAAAAACATTAGCAAATTTCCGCAATCGGCTTCAGGCAACAAACTGGGGCTCGGTACTTCAATGCACAAATGCAAATGAATCGTACGATGCTTTTATGCTGATACTAAAGGAAACATATAACAATTCCTTTAAGTACAAAAATGTACGTAAGTACAAGAAGTTACGTAAACCATGGCTCACAAATGAATGCCTGAGGTTGATTCGAAAAAAATCAAATGTACCATCACTTTGTGCGCACAAGATGCCATGATGGCCTTTCCGCTTTCAAGCTGTACCGAAATTTTGTAACTAAATTCCTACGGGACGCAAAAAAGAATTATTTTGAAAAAGTATTTATTCAATCAGATTTACGAAGCGACATTGCGTGGCGGGCCATAAATAGGCTACTAAATCGCTATACGGGCCGAAATATGCAACTCGAATTAAATGAAAATGGACAGTACTTGAAAGGCACAGATTTAGCAAACCGCTTTAATGAGTACTTTACAAACCTTGTATCTAGCGTGCACGACATTCAGGCTGCCAATTTTCTAGGTGTTCCAAACTCGGAAAGTGCATTTTTTCGACCTACAACTTCAGATGAAGTGTACGCTATTTTTATTTCTCTAAAAAACATCCAAGCACGCGATATTGACGGACTACAGATAAAGCCGATTAATTTGTTATCGACACCCTCCTCCCAGTCCTCACCCATATTGTCACGTAGTAGTGACGGTAGAGAAAACAGTCGCAAAACTGTGTATGACGAAACTGGTTGTTTACTGGGCGAACCTGTGCCCACAAAAGCAAGCTACACTCAAAGCACAACGATAGCGGCGAACACAGTCGGCGATTGTCGAAAATCTGATCAGCGGTGAAGCGCGTCGGCTTTTATACCTGAGTCATCGAAGGTTCCAGATTAATCCCTGATGCCCGCGTGTCTTCCAGAAAGTTCTAGACAATTCGCGTCGGTCATACAATCAGATAACATAAGCGTCGGTGAAAACAGGCAACGGAAAGAAGCATCGATAACGTTCTAGAAACTTCCGATACAGGCGCGTCCTGCGCCGAGCGATAACGTTTAACATTTGTTAGCCGGTGGAAAGCGGCCACCGGTGAAAGATAAACATGACAGACAATGTTTGTCTGTCTACTGGAGTATTTCCGTCAGGCATGCAATGTGCAAAGGTTACTGTGTTGTTTAAATCTGGTGACAGAAACAGCCTTTAAAATTATCGACCCGTGTCAGTACTTCCAATAATTTCAAAAGGACTTGAAAAATCATCTGTAAGCGTGTTGTGTCATTTTGTGAAAAACATTCTCTGTTAACTCAGCATCAATTCGGCTTTCGTCACGGCATGTCTACAGAAATGGCTCTGTTAACGCAAAAAGATCTCATATTGACAGGGTTTGAGGAAAAGAAAATAACACTAGGTGTTTTTGTAGATTTCTCCAAAGCATTCGATAGGATCAATCATATCACGTTATTCATGAAATTAGACCATTACGGTTTTCGCGGTTTCCCTCTTGAGCTTCTTATGTCTTACTTAAACAAAATAAAACAATGTGTCAGTATTGAAAATGATCGCTCAGGTTTATTAAACATACATGCAGGGGTTCCTCAAGAGAGTATACTAGGGCCCGTTCTTTTTATTATATATATTAACGACTTAATCAATATTAGCAATGACGTCCAATTTATAATTTATGCTGACGATACAGCCCTTTTCTTCCAGTCGTATTACATAGAAAAGCTGTCACAATTAGCAAACAACGTATTGCGTAATCTATTTCTGTGGTCTAAAGCAAATTCATTAGATATAAACACAAGAAAAACAACCGCAATACTATTTACTCTTGTACAAAAACGTGTAAATCGTGATTTGGAAATCTTTTTGGTAATGAAAAAATTGCTATTGCAGCTAGTGTGAAAACACTGGGGGTAACCTTCAATCAACATTTAAGTTGGGATGAGCATGTTGAGCACATAACTACAAATATGGCTAGAGCGTGTGGTATACTTTGTAAATTGCGATACACTCTTCCCCAAAAAATAAAGCTACTGCTTTACAATTCTATATTTGCTTCTCATGCAAACTACTGCAGCCTTGTGTGGGGAACGACGTCCAAAAAAAATTCAGTAGGCTATCTGTCTTACAAAAAAAAAAAGCTTTGCGCCAAGTTGCTCAGTTTGCGCATGACGCTCACACAGGACATTTATTTTCAGCACTTAACGTTCTTCCCTTTTATCAGCTGTATGATTTCAATCTCGTAGTAAAATACGTTACTAGCGTAAGACGAAATGATATCAATTTTCTTAATCTTTGCAAGTTAGAAAAACCTGGTGAAGTGCAGTACAACAGTCGAAATCGCGAAATATGGGCGGTTCCTTTTTCACGGACTGAACAAGGGCGTAATAGATTAGAATGCAGAATGCTGGTGTTACTGAACAACTTTTCAAAAAAGAATATTGATATAAGCACAATTACCCGGCAGAAATTAAAAGGGCATTATGCTAACTGTGAATAGACAGGTGCATATTCCATAAACGCAACTTCTCTGCAGAACACTTCCCTTTATTCTCTGCGAAATTATCAAAATTAAACATGTGCGTTTTGTTCAATATGTGTCGGTGATTTCGAATGCATTTATGTTTACCAGTAAATTGTTACATATAGCCAAATGTTCGTCTTCTTCTTTATACGTTTTTTTCTCTTTACTTCTTTTTCAGATTGTTGTTGGAAACATGTTAAAGACGTTTATATGTGACTGTGATATGTATATTATGATTGGAGTAATATTGTTATCAATGTGTTATACTAGGAAACAATCACGATTAAAAATGATTGCAATGTAAATACATGTTCATGTTAAATTGTATTTAGTTATTACAATGTCAAATACGATGTATATGTCATGTATATCTTGTGTGTCTTTTTTTCGTGTTTTTTCCCTAATATCTTCACTGCCAAATACAATCAGGGCCGGAGCCCTTGTCAAGCTGCTGGAAAGCAGCTTTTTGCTCCAGTCCTGGCATTTTGTTTTTGTAAAAACTGAATGCGAAATAAGCTGTTTGTCTGTCTGTCTGTCTATAGACAAAAGTCTATAGGCTTATATAGTTTTACTTTTGTAGACATGTCTATGAAATGTCTATAGACTATAAACTATTCCTATAGACCAGTATATAGTCTGTCCATGGACTTATGGCCTTACACTTTTTGTAGAATGTGGTACAGTCTGCCTACAGAGAGTTCCTCTTGATCAGTCTATAACTAATCTATAGACTTCAGCCTTACAATTTTACAGGGTGTCCCAGCTAACTTAAATTTAGTGAAGCTGTTCAATGAAAAATAATATTAAGAAAAGACGCTGCAATAAGATCCGGTTTTAAGACCTATGGCCTGCATTCGGCCGCGAATTCAGAGGTCTGACCTGTAGGTCTTTTTATGATCATATATCTTGCACCGTGTTGTTTTTTAAGCTTTCATTTTCATTGACCAGCTTGGCTAAAATTACTGGGACACCTTATATACTAGATAACACACCACATTTTGCCAACTATGTTTCGGCAGGCAATGTTATTCTATAAACACTCGCTGCTGGGGTTTCATAATAAGCAGTTTATCGGAAATGTCTACAAACATTTATTGTACCCAGTATGCATATGGGAACTTACATAGAGAACTGTACATAGGAAAGCATGCATGCAGATGGAAGCAGTCAAAAATCTAAAATGTATGCAGCCGTGAATCATTATGTAAAGCTGCATGAGCATTTGTATAATTGCACATTGAAGAATGTTTAGTCGCATGCAATGCATTTGCTTGAATGAAATCTGCTATCTACAAGTTAGTTAAAATTTTTGTTTGAACGTATATTATGCATCTGCACCTGTTGCTTCCTATCTGCATTTATGCATTCATGTTCATAGATTAATAATGATCCTGAACCAGCTGCACTCTCATATATTGCAGAAACAAATATTTCAAGCAATTCCACTAGTGCAGATTCATGCAGTGCAAAAAAGAAAACAAGTGCGCCGATATTGAATAAACTGTTTTTATTGAACGATATAATACATTAATTTATTAAAATGCATGTCTTATGCTATCATCAAAAGAGAATATTTACATATTTACAGATGCTTCCCCTTCGCAAGCATGGTTGCCAGGCTGGCCTTGACCTTCGTGTAAGCCGTTCCGAAGGTGCTGCAGGTGCATGCTGCAAATATGTAGATACAACAATGTGAGTCAAAAATAACAAATGTGTTTTTTGTACGTTCATTAAGCAGCTTAATATATTCGCTAAAACCACTTAAGTCAATCCTTAATACGGTTTAACTATGCCTAATGACTGCTTGTCAATACAAAACGGTACCATCGCGTAATGTTACACTCTACCGTATGATGAACAATTAAACTGTTACAATTGCTGCTGGTGCCAGCAACAGTATGTTACATTTTATGTCAAGTCCATATGACACATTAATGTACCTAATTAACCCAAATGGCCTCTATATTAATTGCTGAAACTAGGCTACCCAGTTGGACTGCTTACATTTTTGGCTGGTAATTAAATATACCCGCGCTGAATGATATGCTCAGAAGAGTGACTGAGTATTGAACGTATCATGCCAAAGATTGTAATTTATTTTCCTTAATACACATTTAAATGTATTTCTCGTACTCTTAACTGATACATCATTGGCCATAACTTCAATAGAAGGCAGATGGATTGATTGTGTCGATATGGTCACTTAGTTTCCTATAGATAATCATATCTTTTGGGAATGCTGACACGGTTGCAAGTTAGGTATACCACATGAGCACCAGAAATACCCCGTGAGCACTTTCTGTGTTGTGGCACGACACATATGCACCTCCTGGGAAACAAAACTGAAACTGTCATTACAATGAATGCTATCACAGTAAATAATTGAAGGCGCTCTATAACATAAGTATTTTTTCTAGGGTTTCGAGGTTCAGGACATTTACGTAATGCAAAAAGATTGAGTAAGAAATGCCCCGTGTCAGCATGCTTCACTTTCATTTCTTTTTCAGAAAATCGTACCAATTTGAAATTTTTTGGGAGGTGAAATGCTTCAAAAATATGTTTAAGACAGCGATTCTCTGGAAACATTGTCTGGAAATAACAAGACAGCATACCTATGTTGACATTTTCAATTTCCCTGATGTTTTTCCAAGCTTTCCTTGGCGGTTTTCATGAAAATTCTCTGGCAGTCTATGACACCCGCAGTTTAGGGGCAATAAAAAATATTGTGGTTTAATGCTTGCCGAATTACTGCCAGTACATAATTGTAATTATAACGAATAACACGTCAGTCACTTGAAATGCACTATTAGATTCAGTTGAATTGAAGCACTTGTTTAATAAACTGACAAGGGCTTGTCCAAGTTCGTAATTCATGGCAACACGAGCACAGCACAGAAAATCTTCAAACTCTCCTCAAACCAATGGCTTCAGTTTCAAACGTGTAAAGGGTGCTTCCTCGAGCCACTAATTTATTGTTCTCCAATTCTTTCGGTCAAGTTGCGAAGCTGCGATTGACTGGGCTTATCGCGAGTTTCGTGCTCTGAAAGCTTTTGCCGTTATATATATTTATACTGGTTGCCAGGAGCCCCTTAAATACTCCTACTTTTGACTTACGAAAACGGCACCACACGCTGCTGATGCATGACCCGCAAACACGGCCTTTCATCTGAGTACGCTAGCAGTTATTCAACTGTACGTCTCTTTTAGGCAATTCGTCACTCTAGCACAATTTCGAGGTATATACATAAAGCGCTTTCGATGAGTTTTATTAGACAGGCAGCTCAGCGTTTATGGCCGCCGATCCAGCGCCACAAAACGAGACCTGCCCACAGTACGCCGCTTAACACACACAATCCGCGCTTATTTCTGCTCAGTATCTACGTTAAACATGGTGTATTTCCTTTTTCACAGACATTGACAATAACGGTAAAATGAACACGCGCGAGCGATCGCTTGCCGTTAAACATTCCTTATAGTAGAATCGAGAACCCGAGCGCGTTTACAAGCCAAACGACAAATCGACACTACGCCCGAGTCGCCTACATTACATGCAGCCGGTTCCCGCTACGAAATACGCTCACCTAGTCATGAGCGAGTGACGGAAAACATCTTCGTTAAAACTTACCGTTCAGTGTAGTTGACGTGTGATGCCACAAAGTTGAGACGAATACACAGAAATAAAGGTGCAGGCAGCTCACCAGCAGCAACAAGCGTTGACTTGCCTGGCGCAGCCGATGAAAATTCAAATCGACGCGGAGAGATGGCGCGCCGCCGTTGCTGCCGCTGCGCATGCGCAGGCGCTGAGACCGCCGACGGCGTGCATGCTCCGAGAAACCCGAGCGCCTTTGCCCTTTTCTTTTCTTTTTTTTTCTTTTTTTATTGCCGCTCTCTCTCTCTCTCTGCGTTCCATGCGCGCGAAACCGGTTGCTTTTACCTTCCATTTTTCAGTTCTTTCCATGGAAGAAGGAAATGCCTTGGCGCGCTGTATTACAAGCGCTGTGGGCTATCGCATGGAGCAAGAGCGCACACTTGGATGAACGCAGTGTTTGTAAAAACCGTTAGCACGCACGTCAGGCGCTAGCATTATGGCCAACGACGATGAGTAATGCAGTGCATTTCTAGCATAGCTTCCAACGTACCGCCAAATGGGATACCTGCGCACATGTTAGTGCACATTTGTCTGTTCCGGTGATATGTCAAAGCAATCAATACACTAATGACGTACGCATATGCTCGGTCGCACAGGCATATAGCGCCTGGAAATGACTGGGTGGGCTCAGAGTATCTGGCGCACATTGTAAGTGAACGAGAAGCTTTAATGAATTTATAGCGCGGGATATCAGTCTGCGAAAAACCACCCGATATTAGTGATGCAGCCTAGATATGGGGAGAACCTGAAGAGTATCTGAGAATCAGACGACACATAAGTCGCACACCACATACGTGACATCGGTTCATCGCACACTAGTTAATTCTGCGTTGTCAGCTATACACATTACAAGTCCCTGTGCTGTTAGCATGATGCCTGTTTGTAATCCGCTTCTTGCTAAAACTGGCATTCATAACCTCTAGTTACATGATTGGATCGGCAGTTTGTTTTCTTTATTTTACTGCCGCAAAAGTAATGCTATGAAAAACAACTGTAAAGACTGTCTTGGGATTGCCGAGAGCGACTAAGGAGGTCATATAATGTGGTGAACAAATGCGGAAATATATACATCATGTCTATAATAAACTCTACAAAAAGGCTTTAAAGAAATGTCAGCAGTATATACAATCCCAGTGGCTTATATCAAACGTAGCTCCGTATTATCCGCCTGTACCTCCACTTGGTTACAGCGTACACGGGTTGGGCCGAGTTTAACGACTTTTGTCTATAGACGGCAAGTAAACCTGAAGCAATAAGACTTTTACAATATCGGCTGCCCTTTAAATCATCTCACAACTTACAGCAATCGGTATACGGTCTGTTCGCTCGAGTTCAAATGATATTTGGTGATGTCCCACCCTATAGCCTTCATCGGGGGGGATATAGAGAAAAATTAAAGAATAATTTCAATCACATAGAAGTATATATTCCGCCTCCGTGTGCTTCGCAAGGAAAAATTATCGTGGGGGATGCATTCCCGACTAGCTAGGGTGCCGTGCCCAGAGGTTACATGTTAAAAACCAGTGCAATACTGGATGACACTCGGCGAGCAGACTCTTAAACACCTAATTATCTGGTAAAATAAAAATTAAGAACTGCGTAATTCAATGACAGAGATGCCATGGTGACCTTTATTGTTTTTCTCTGTAGATATTCTATAAACTGGTAATCGGCTTAAGAAATAGCAAATAGAAAAACTTTTTATATAAACGGTGTATAGACCGCTAATATAGACCAAAAAAAACACAATTTAACGACTTTTGCCAAGACTAAATTTATAGACGGGGAATAGATAAAAGTAGACACCTTATCAACTTTCGCCTATAAAAAATCTGTAAACCGGGCCTATACAAAAATAATCAACACCTTATCGACTGTCGCCTATAGACAGTCCTTAGACACAGAATGAACAAGAATAAATAGACACGGTATCGACTTTGGTCTATACGTAGTCTATAGAGCGGAAGATCACTATAAGAAACAAACAAATTATCGACTTCTTTCTGTAGCCGACTATGGAATGGGAGTAGACAAAAAGAAATAAAAATCTTATTAATTTTTGTCTATAGACAATCGATGGACAAGAATAAATAGAGACCGTATCGAATTTTCTTCTATAGGTTGTCTATAGAGAGGAAGTAGACAAAAATAAACAAACATCTTATCGACTTTTTTCTGTAGACAGACGATAGAATAGGAGTAGACAAAAAGAAACAAAAATCTTATTACCTTTTGTCTATGGACAGTCTATAGACAATGAATGGACAAGAATAAATAAAGGCTGTATCGACTTTTTTCTATAGATAGTCTATAGATAGGAAGTAGACAAAAATAAACAGACATCTTATCCACTTATTTCTGTAGACTGACTATAGAATGGGAGTAGACAAAAAGAAATAAAAATCGTATTAACTTTTGTCTATAGACAGTCTATACACAATGGATGGATAAAAATAGAGACTGTATCGACTTTCTTGTATAGATAGTCTACAGAAGGAAGTAGACAAAAGAAACAAACATTTTATCGACTTTTTTCTTTAGACTGTCTATAGGATGTGAGTAGACGAAAATAAATAAAAATCTTATCAACTTTTGTCTATAGACAGTCTATAGATTATTTATCAACAAAAGAACAAATCTATAAAAAGGCAAAGTTGTCTTCAAGTAGTCTAAAGACACCCTACAGACAGTCTAAACTCATTTTTGGAAGG
This sequence comes from Dermacentor silvarum, assembly GCF_013339745.2. NCBI lineage: Eukaryota > Metazoa > Arthropoda > Arachnida > Ixodida > Ixodidae > Dermacentor > Dermacentor silvarum. Next base: position 102,375,909 of record NC_051156.1, read on the forward strand.
GTTAGCCTCTTCCTAAACTCTTGAGACTGAAATCGAGCCGCTATCGACTATTCTATCGTAGGTCTTACATGTATTGGGCAGTACGAGCGAACATGGAGGAAGCATGACGCCATCAACTTTCAGGGTCTAACTATGTACCGCTTTTATGCGTTACAGACCGAAGCCACTTTTTTTTGAAGCGCCAAATTATTTACTAATCAAAGCTCTTCTCTCATGAATAGAGAAGTCTAAGAATGCTGGGAAGAAAACGCCGACGCAGTTATTTTCTGATCTGAAGTTACGACACTCTCCTTCTTATCCTTCTAAAATTAAAAATCTTTGGCTATTCAGATTGTAACATCACATAATAATTACTCTTTTATGGCGTATGTTCCCTTATCCTTGTATTTCTCATTAGAGCACAAGTAATTATGTCTTCAAACACTCCCTCCTTGTGTCGCGAGGTACTACATGCAAAATCTACAGCGACTACAGGGCGGATAGCTCGCGGCTGCCCAATTTGGCTTGGCCAGTAATGGTGCGGCCGCTACCAGGTAAATATTATTTTCCTTTGCGTTCATGGAAAAGTTAAACCCGTTATAAAGACGAACACGATTGTATGAAGTTATGACGATTCAGCTTGCCTCGGAACATGTCTTAGCCATACTCGAGGGCTGTTTTTATACGAGTGATTACTGATTGATGGGAGTGCTGAAGCGAAAAGGCCATCCGGAAAATAAAATGTTCTTGCAACGTTCCCGGAAACCTTATCAAAGGACGCCGTGGGAAAATTTCACTTGATATTTCACTTGAAATTTTCACTAGCTGTAGCAGCAAAAAGCGATCGCTTGTCGCTGCTGCCTCGCTTCATTACGCCAGCGTTCCGACAGCGACTGCCATCGAGTGAGATGTGTTCATGTTTGCCTTTGCGCACGACACCAACGTTGTTAATTTAATAAGTGCGCGAAGGTTTACAATAATTTACCCTGGCGATAACGAGTACAGCTCTTTAATTTACTTATTGTAGCTCTCTGCTAATTTGCTATCGCAATCACTACTTCGCGCGTTGGGCGAAACTGCGACATTTTAACTGTTGTCTGCTCGTTTTACAAAGCCATGCAGCTGTAGAGACATTCGGCAAATTCATTTTATCAGAGTTGAAGTTACAACTATTCTGTTGACTGTTAGCTCAGCTAGTTTGTATAAAGCCACAAGGAAGCAACGTTGCCATCAGACCCAGCAGATTACTGTTAGAAATGCTGGTCGTTAACGTGCATACAGTGGATAGTAATTTTTATATATAGTTCGAACACGTGTTTTTTGCGCAGTTTACAGCCCTGTTGTGTGCCTTCCATCAGCCTGGTCCACTGAAGCAAGCCCGCAGAAAACCCCCGCTAACTTTCTCAGTACCTGTGACCTGAACCGTGCATTTTCATGTCAGAGGCCGCTTAATTAACCGTGCAGCATAACTTTCACTCATTAATTCATTCATTGTTTATTATTAGAACACAAAATATACAATCTCAATAATTCGTAAGCCCGCCAAAGCAAATATGCTTTTGAGCGGGACAGGGCAGTGCTTTGGCCTGAATGACGCAGTTTTGTGCTTCAAACAAAGGAAACAATAGGAAAAAAATAGGAAAAAAATAGGTACAGCAGGAAGATAAAAAAGAAATATACATATAGATACACATTTTCTTTATGTAGCAATAACAGGAAGTCCGCGAAAGCATCAATGCTTTATGCGAACTACTGTATAGTTTCTATCAACAAAGTATATATCCCAGACAAAAAATCCGACAGGCTGTCGGCTTGTCGGCTATATGTTATTTTGGCCTGTCGGCCTGTAAGCCTGTGGGCTTGTCAGCCTGTCGGTGTCGGCCTGTCGGTGTCGGCCTGTCGGTGTCAGCCTGTCGGTTTCAGCCTGTCGGTTTGTAATCCTGTCGGAACATTCTATTCCGACAGGCCGCGATTGCGGCAGTATTCTCTGGCAATCACTTTCAGCGATAGTTTCACTTTCGCGAGAGTTCATGGCTCGGCCCACGAAAGCTCTTGCATTTTCCCGACGCTTGTGCGCAGGCATGCAGTGCCGATTCTCGCAAAAGTGAAACTACCTCCGAATGTGATTTTCCGAGAATACGATCCCTAGTGGCGTCATCAAGCATGCTTTATTATGCTGTCAGACAGTTCCTAAATAGAAAATACACCTTTGATTGATGGTTTCAAAGTTTTATTGCACAGTAATTCACACGCAGCCATCATATACATGCAAACAAAAATACTGTATTTACTGTACATAGGTACTATTTCTCGAAATAAATGAAGCTACTCAATCTATGTTACCAACAAATTTCTACCTATATTCATGAAAAAAGCTAGCAAAAGTACCGAGGCAATGGCATTCCTCTGCCATGCCTGGGTTCAAGCAGCACACGGGCGCCTGCTTTACTAGTACATTATTTGTAACCTGTAGTAAATATACACAACAAAGTAGAAAGCAAAACTAGTATTAAGAAATCTAATAAAGTATGTTTGGGGACCATCATTGGAGACAAGCAAAGTCTCAACATGGGTTAAGAATGTGCGAGGGGGCCTGCCAGCTGAGATTCAGACTGGTTTTAAATGATGCTGCATATACAGCACACTCGACAGCGTTAAGACATCGTCATTTGGGGTGCCGAGGACGCCTGTGCAGCATCCATCAAGGATGACTTCTCTGGCAAGTACGAAGAGGATCCAGCTTGCAGCATTGACTCGCCTCCCTTTTCAAAGGCTAAAAAGGCCAAGATGACCAAAGTGAGCGCCATCATCAGGGCAGCATACGAGGCTTCTCCGGAGCTACCAAAACACACGAGCATGAAGAAGTGGACGCTCTTGGTATTTACGTCACATATGAAGAATATACCACGGTGGTGGTCGTGGCACACCGACAGCATATGAATTCAACAGAACTAGGAAGGGTCCTGCTGTAAAAGGTGGGATGCCCCTGAGTGGGCAATACAGCAGGGAAGAAACAGTTTTGCTGCTTAACATACCGAAGAGGGAAAATTTGTTTCAGCAATCCCAAAGAACATGAGCACGGAACACAACCAACGCAGAAGAAAAGCCCGATCAAAGACCTTACAAAACAAACATGGAAGAAATCCAGACATATACTACACGGACGTGCATAGAGTGGCAACAAATTCACAATAGTCCACAGTGATAACTGGCTCCATTCGGACCCCTTTGGCTTGCACGGAGGAGGCAGCAGCCATAGCACTGGCCTTTCAAGATGCAGAAGAACAATCTCCATTGGTCCTGACGTACTCCCAGGCAGTGGTCCATTCATATATAACGGGCACCATTCCACACAAAATCCACAGCATGCTAGGCACCACCCTAGAATGGCACCACACAATAATGTAGTGCCCGGCACACTCTGGGCACAAGGGAAATGAGAAGGCCGACCAAACTGCTCGAGGATCCCTACGAGGAACCCCTGATCCACTTTCAAAAGATGAAGCGCCAACAGTGACAGCACATTAGGAAGGAACAAAGACAGGACAGGCGCTACTTGCAACTGTTTATTGTGGTCAAAGGTGGTTGAATATATAGCCATGGGGAGAGGGGGGACGAAAAAGGCGGAACACTGATTGTATGAATGCGCACGCGTGAGAACACTGAAGATGTGCATGAAGGAAATGGCGAATCTAAAACTTATCTAAAAACACACTTTCATTTGTGTATATATTCAGAGACGGGGAGCTGACACATGTTTCCCCTCTCTTCCTAATCTGGTTGGCCTCCAACAATTCACGTGCCACAGAGTCTTTACTTTTAAACAAGATTGTAGTATCTTGAAGCCTTGCTTCACATGCTTGTTTATTTTCATTGCCGCAGGCCTTGCAATGAAGAGGCAGGTTTGAGCCATAACCATATTTCAATGAAAGCTTATGCTCCCGCAGGCGATCATTAATACATCGGCCAGTTTGGCCGACGTACTTTTCCCACACTTCAGTGGTATACAGTATACAACTCCTTCCTCACACTTCACAAAAGGATTCGTATGTTTAATGGAACACCCTGCTTTCTTAGAGTTATCAGAACCAATCAGGCGGCACAAAGTAGCAAGTTTTCGGGGTGCGGAAGAAACCACAGGAATTTTGTATTTCACGGCGACGTGTTTAAGATTGTGCGCCACTTTGTGAGAATACGGAATCACCACTGGTTTGGCTTTCTTTTCGAATGTTTGACATTCTTCAGTGCTTATTTTTCTTTCTTTTTTCACCTTTTTCAATAACGCCTCCGAAACTGCACTTAAAACCGAACAAGGGAAGCCAGCCTTCCTCAATTTCAAAATCTGTTCGTCAAAGCTTCCTTGTGCCTTATGACAGCACGATTTTTTAAGGGCGGATTCGAGGCACATAGTGGCAATCGCACGTTTAACAGTCTTGGAGTGTGTAGACTCATACGGCACCAATTCCTTGTGGGCACGGGGTCGATACATCCAGCAGGAACCTTCGTCAGTAAGGGTTATGTCAAGATCTAAAAACTGCAAGCTGTTATCCTTGGCTAGTTCAAAAGTAAAATCTAAACAGCACGGCAAAGGCTTAGATTTTACTTTTGAACTAGCCAAGGATAACAGCTTGCAGTTTTTATATCTTGACATAACCCTTACTGACGAAGGTTCCTGCTGGATGTATCGACCCCGTGCCCACAAGGAATTGTTGCCGTACGAGTCTACACACTCCAAGACTGTTAAACGTGTGATTGCCACTATGTGCCTCGAATCCGCCCTTAAAAATTCGTGCTGTCATAAGGCACAAGGAAGCTTTGACGAACAGATTTTGAAATTGAGGAAGGCTGGCTTCCCTTGTTCGGTTGTAAGTGCAGTTTCGGAGGCGTTATTGAAAAAGGTGAAAAAAGAAAGAAAAAGAAGCACTGAAGAAGGTCAAACATTCGAAAAGAAAGCCAAACCAATGGTGATTCCGTATTCTCACAAAGTGGCGCACAATCTTAAACACGTCGCTGTCAAATACAAAATTCCTGTGGTTTTTTCCGCACCCCGAAAACTTGCTACTTTGTGCCGCCTGATTGGTTCTGATAACTCTAAGAAAGCAGGGTGTTCCATTAAACATACGAATCCTTTTGTGAAGTGTGAGGAAGGAGTTGTATACCGTATACCGCTGAAGTGTGGGAAAGAGTACGTCGGCCAAACTGGCCGATGTATTAATGATCGCCTGCGGGAGCATAAGCTTTCATTGAAATATGGTTATGGCTCAAACTTGCCTCTTCATTGCAAGGCCTGCGGCAATGAAAATAAACAAGCATGTGAAGCAAGGCTTCAAGATACTACAATCTTGTTTAAAAGTAAAGACTCTGTGGCACGTGAATTGTTGGAGGCCAACCAGATTAGGAAGAGAGGGGAAACATGTGTCAGCTCCCCGTCTCTGAATATATACACAAATGAAAGTGTGTTTTTAGATAAGTTTTAGATTCGCCATTTCCTTCATGCACATCTTCAGTGTTCTCACGCGTGCGCATTCATACAATCAGTGTTCCGCCTTTTTCGTCCCCCCCTCTCCCCATGGTTATATATTCAACCACCTTTGACCACAATAAACAGTTGCAAGTAGCGCCTGTCCTGTCTTTGTTCCTTCCTAATGTGCTGTCACTGTTGGCGCTTCATCTTTTGAAAGCTATGCACCAACTAGCCCCACAACGTGTTTTACTGGAATACCCCTGATCCACCAGCACGACATCCTCGGAGACCAAAGAGACAAAAATACAGCCACCTACACCCAGACCGTACAGGGAAACAGGCCAGGTACTGGCTCTTCTTACAAACACACATCATCATCAACCTATACTTATGTCCACTGCAGGACGAAGGCCTCTCCCTGCGATCTCCATTACCCCTGTCCTGCGCTAGCAGATTCCAACTTGCGCCTGCAAATTTCCTAACTTCATCCCCCCACCTAGTTTTCTGCCATCCTCGACTGCGCTTCCCTTTCTTGGTATCCATTTTGTAACCAATGATCCACCGGTTATCCATCCTACGCATTACATGGCCTGCCCAGTTCCATTTCCCCTCTTAATGTTAACAAGAATATCGGCTATCGCCATTTGCTCTCTGATCCACACTCTTCCCATCTCTTTAAGATAGACCTAATCTTTTTCGTTCCTTCGCTATTTGTGTGGTCCTCCACGCATATCCATACATCCAAATACTTCACAAGATGCATACACCCTGCCACTTCCCTTGGTGGGCCAAGTCTCATCCTGTAATGTGGATATGTAAGCAACGACTTCCAAATTCTAAATTCACCCCCTAACGGCACAAATTCCAAGCAACAGGCAGCGTCCCGGGACGTTTGGCTTGCTAGCGAAAATCTAGAGAGCCAGAGAGCTCTTCTCGATCAAGCCCAGCAAGCTGCAGAGACCAATGGAGCTCTAAACTGAGGCACCCACCCACCACCCAAGACCCTTAAGAGAAATAATTTAAGTTTACACTACTACTGCTAAAGAAAGATATTGGCTGACTTAATTCAAACTAAAATTTTCTAAATTTCTCAACTAATTCAATATATAGTGGTCGACCTATACTCATGTTGGACCTATTTTTTAGTAAATACGGTAAGCACTAACTCCACAAAGAAAGGTAGAAGTCAGTGGCGTAGCCAAGGGGGGGGTTGGGGGGGTTCAAACCCCCCCCGAAATTTTTTGCACCCCCCCCCCCCCACTAACCCACCCTTTGCTCTCGTCGCTTCGCGCTAACATATTTCCAGAAACCGGTGCTACTTTCACACTTTCATTCCTGGGCGCTTCCGTTTGGGTTGGTAATTTACAGCGAATCATGTCTGCATATGGAAAAAAACTGTCACGGCGTTTTTCAAGGCCTTGACACTCTGTGAGGTTTTGGGCGCGAATGTGGCGGCCGCATTCTGAAACAACAAATGCGCAACAAATGCGCAGCAAATGAAGCAACAAATGCGGCAGCCGCATTTTAGATGAAAGCGAAAATGCTCGAGGCCCGTTTACTTAGATTTAGGTGCACGTTAAAGTCCCCAGGTGGTCGAAATTTCCGGTATACATTTCCGCCGCTTCCCTTTAGGTACCGGTTAGGCCGCGTTTGCGTAGGAACTTGGTCTCGAAGCTGGCGGAAGCGGCAAAATCTTGCAAAAATCCGCCCGCCTAGGCGGCAAAACAGGCAGAAAAACAGGCGGCGAGCCAAATTGGTCTCGGACCGATTTTTTCGCCATGGCGAAGCGGAAACGTGGCAGAAAGTCGTTGTGCTCGACCGGAAGCTACACTAGCATGTAAACTTCCGGTTGTAACATTGAACATGGCACCAAAAGTGTAGGCTGCAATGCTGATCGACGCGATCAAGAACCACCCCTTGCTCTACGACAAGAGAAGTACTAAAACGTACTGTCAGCAATACTAGCGATAGTAATCAACGTCGCGCGACAGGAGGTGCGGCAACGAAGCCTTGGCGTGACCCAACTTCTCACGCTTTTGCAAAGCCAGGCGAACCCACCACCACCGTTTCCAAGGTGTCCGCGTCTTCCGTTTATTCATTGTCGATTTCTAGAAAACAAGTAGGTAGAAGTATAAAAGCCATTTCTTCTTCCACTTCCATGGCAGACAATAGTTGGGCAGATTCCTCGTTGGTGGCGCTCCATAATTCGTGCACGTGCACGGTATGTTGCAGAAGTCGCGGGATGCTTTTCTCGTCGCGACGATAGATTGGGAGCGTAGGACGCACAGGCTTTGGCGAGCCCCAACACAAGGGCCAGCCCGGGTTTTAGCTTTGGTTTTCCCGTTGCCGCTTTCGTGTCCTGGAGGCGCCGAAAATAATACGAAATGATCGAATGTTATTACAACTTGTAAATAAAAAATGTCACAGTTTCGCCCTAAGGGCGAAGCAATGAATGCAATAGCAACACAGCAATGTCATACGAAGTAAGGTGAGCGGCTTTGGTAGCAATATGAATTGTAGTAAACATGAGCTGATTAAGTAAGCAGGTGTGCTGCGGCGTAAGTAGATCGACATGACGAGAGACTCGATGACCACGAGAAGGCGCGTGTGAAACGGTGGTGTTGATGAGAAGCGCTTCCCGTGGGCAGCGCGTGCGAAGGGACACATCTGTAGCGCTGCACTGCCGATCCGGGCAGCATTGCATGTGTAGCGTGCGTTGGAAAATGTGGCCCGACTATTACTAACTGAATGAACAAGCGTGGTGTGAGCGCGCACAAACAAACATGAATAGCTCACACTGAATGACTGCAGACAACGACCGTCAAAACTCTGGCAGCAAGCGGATACGCCGCAGCGGCGAATGTACGTGCGGTCTATCGCTTCAACGGAAACTGAGCGCATAAAGGTCAGAGCCGTGTGGAGATAAGAGACGGTGCGAGCGAGCGACCATCGCGGTTGTTGGCAGCGTAGAAGTGCGCCCCCCCCCCCCCCCCCCCGCTCCCTCCGGCGCTGGCTTACCGCTTCCTTGCTTGCGCGTGGGAGAGATAAGAGACTGTGCGGACGAGCGACGAGCGCGGTTGTTGGCAGAGAAGTGCCCTCCCCCCCCCCCCCCTGCTCCCTCCGGCGCTGGCTTTCCGCTTCCTTGCTTGCGCGTGGGAGATTGAGTGCGTTCGCTCTCCGTGATAGCGCGCGTCCCCGCACGCTTCCGCTGGGGCATACGGCGCGCGCGAAGATTTTATCTATACGGAACCTCACGGCGACGGCGACGGCGACGCCGACGGCCGAAATCCGGTTGAAGTGTCCATATAATTGCTATCGCAATAAAACTATTAAAGAAATATAATCACGCCTAGGCAGCAACCTGTGACACAGCGCTACCGCGCCCGTGTGAGGAGAATTACGGAACGCCAACGAGGAACTTACCGAAGGTCGCAGATGACACGCGAAATTGCGCAAGATGATCACTTTTGATGACGGGTGGGTCAGTGAATGAACATACCGCTCGAAATAATGCGATAATGAGCGCCACCACGCCGACAAACGTACGCAGACTAGATGGATGTGGACGAAAGCGGCAGCGGCGGCCGCGGTGGTAGCAAAACAAATGTGAACTTGGCCATGCGCGGAAAAGATTTTCCGGCCGCTTTGGCCTTTTCGGCCGCTTTGGCCTCTCCACCCGCTTGCCGCTTCCCAAGTGTGAACGTAGCCATAGTCTGCGCGCAAAACGCCTCTCGTTTGCGATTGCGCCCCTACGGAAGGCTGTTAGGTATACTGTTGTGTTGCTGAATCCCAAACCAGCAACTACGAAAGGGTGGTAGTTGCTGTTGTGCTGTGGAATCCCAAAACAGCAATGTACACACGCAAGGGTTGATGCCAGCAGTGAAATTCCACCGACTCGCAACAGAATGCATGAAACAGACAGCCGACAAGCATGGATTACTGCTGTGCGCAGTACAGCGTAAGTAAACTCTTGTTGCAGGCGCTGACAGTTCTCGTCGGAATTCACGCGTCCTGAGAAATTGATTATGTGCACTATGCACTGAACAAGACCGGAGTTCATTCCTGCATCACTAGTACACCAATCAGTCGAGATTCTGTGACGTACAAGGCCGCTTCCTGTTTGCACCGGCCTAAGTGAAGCAGAAATGACTCGCACGCACTACTTAGAATGCGTACACATGCCATAACTATGCAGTGCGGTGAAATATTCTGTACAATTCTGAATCGGTTGACGTAAAGGCAAATGACGGCTGCACGCTCGCACACAGCGGAAGACACAGCGGCCCATGCACTTGCCGCAGGAAATGCAAGGCGACGAAAGCTTCGTAAAAAAAAGAGCATTACTCGTTTTTGCGCGTATTTAAGTTTTCTAGCGCAAGGACGCAGCGAACAAGCTATTGCTATGGGAGTAGGTATAGCCTGGTAACACGTGCATTTTCACATGTATAGCCGTCCTTGACCTGTGAAACGCACTTCGCCACGACGAGGACGACGCCATCTACGCTTAACGGAGATTAACAATTAATGATGTCTTCTCCGATCGGGCGGGTCGTCTCAGTGATGCGTTTTCGAAGACTGGTCCATTCAGTGGCGCGATGAGAGACGGTTGCTCCAAACGCCCACTGTACCTGTCGTGCTTACTGTATTTTACTGAGCTTACATTACTTTTTACTTAATTTCTTCACAAGCACACACACACGCGAGAGGGGGGGGGGGGTCCCATGTCTTTGATATCCATGCATAGAGTCTGCTTAAACTACCGATATTTATTATCGATCAGGTCACGTAGAGGAAAACAGACGCTTGCCCCCCCCCCCCCCCCCCGGTCGGGCCGATGAACCCCCCCCGAAAAAAATTTATCGCTACGCCCCTGGTAGAAGTGCTAAGCTGGTAAGGTAAATATACAAAGTCTGTCCCAGAAGTTTGAGCAGTTCATGTCACTACATTCTCTGCCGCGTTTTTGCTGGCTCAGTGCACAAACTTTTGGGACAAGCCCCGTAGCAATCAGTACCAGTAGCACTACCTTCTTGGCGCGTCAGCGAGTTTCTGCACCAATTGCCTGCGCACTTCTTTCAATCTTTTTTTTTCTCGTCTTCCGGCATGACACGGTTGCCTATGAAGATCCGGAGGAGGCCTGCGCAAGAAAAGCAATCACGAGTACAAAATTAATGAAAGCATCTAAACAATAATTTCCAGCATGCACAGTGCAAGTTCCCAACAATATGCCCACGGTTCAATGAAATATTTTTGCAAAGCTGCATTTTCAATAACCAAACTGCAGATTACTTTTTTCATGTTAACTCACATGCCTCAAATTCTTTCTACAGTTTTAACATGAAATATTTCAGTAGCAGATGATCGCAACACAGTGCTTTAGCACTAGCTTCGCTTTTACTGTGGCTATTTGCATGTGCCATCTATACATGAGATCAGTTCATTAGAACAGTATGTTCATATACTTTTCAAGGATGACAACTTTTGTGGTGTCACGGCTGGTCTGGCCTCAGTCCTTCCCTTGGATCGCGACTTGTTGGACAAAGTCCCGGTCACGCTTCTGTTCTTAAGCTCATCTGGCATCCAATACGTTGTGGACGCCATACGGCAGAACATAGACGTAGACCGCAACAATGTCCCCCAAGCAGCCTTTTCTATTCATTGCCCGGATCCAGCATACACCTGCAATATATAATAACACATACATAGCTTGTAGCTAACAGGTTTTATACTGGACGATATACACTATGCATTTTCTCAACTCTACTGTTTTCTGGCATTCTGGCCATTTATTAGTTGTAGTGGGCTCACCTGCATGAGCAGAACGAAATTATACAGTAAAATTTTAAAAAATCTTTTAGACAATCCCACATAAAAATCTCCCAAGCATAAATAGCAATCGCTGAATTTGTTAAATTGACAATGATCTGCAAGAATATTCACTGCTATCTATAGCTCGATGAACTCACTAACATCTACCTTGACATTGGGTAGCCGAATTTCAAATACATGTGTTGTCTGTAGGACCACTCTTTATTTTCAGGTTGATCTGTGCGGTCACTAGATGCAATATAGAAATGTGCACAAGCATTGCGTTCCAAGGACTGCATGATTACATAATTATGCCATCAACATTAATGTACACATACAGAAAAAAAAAAACCTTCACACACGTGACATGGCTGCGTAAACGTACACTCGCCAACTGAAAAACACACGTAGCACGCCTGCCTGGCAGTCCTTGCAAGGAATTTTATAGACGATGCCGGGATATTTTTCTTTTTCGAGGCAGTCTTTGACTAGGACGAGTTGTTGTTTTAGCTTGCTTGAAGGGATGTGGCAGATTTGTCCATCATAATCTTTGAAAATTCTTGACATTGACTCGCTCATGCCTAATGCATAGGGGAGAGCCGCCCGTTTCCTTGTTCTCATCGGCCTGATGACACGCTTTTCTTCAGTCTTTATAAACTGGCCATGGTAGCCATCACTGACCAAATCCTGCGCCACTCTCTTCAACTCAGCTCTGCGTGCATCAGTAGTCGAGCACAATCGGAATGCACGGGTGAACAGTGTAGAGGCAACAGATCGTTTGTGTCTAACGGGATGGGCCGAATCAAAGTGCAGATATTTCCCTGTGTGCGTAGGCTTCCGATAAACGCTTGTTGAAAGGCCGGATGCAGTACGCATGACTTCAACGTCAAGGAAAGCCAGGCGACCATTAACTTCTTCTTCAACGGTGAATTCTATTGTGCTTTGGAAAGAGTTCAAGTGCTGCAGAAAAGGTACGACGTCTTTGCGGCAGATAATGGAAAAACAATCGTCGACATACCGCAGGAACAATTTTGGAGCGGGCTGGAATGTCGTGAGGGCTTACCTTCGAGGGCTTTCCAAAGCACAATAGAATTCACCGTTGAAAAAGAAGTTAATGGTCGCCTGGCTTTACTTGACGTTGAAGTCATGCGTACTGCATCCGGCCTTTCAACAAGCATTTATCAGAAGCCTACGCACACAGGGAAGTATCTGCACTTTTATTCGGCCCATCCCGTTGGACACAAACGATCTGTTGCCTCTACACTGTTCACCCGTGCATTCCGATCGTGCTCGACTACTGACGCACGCAGAGCTGAGTTGAAGAGAGTAACGCAGGATTTGGTCAGCAATGGCTACCCTAGCCAGTTTATAAAGACTGAAGAAAAGCGTGCCGCTGAACCCCCATCAGGCCGATGAGAACAAGGAAACGGGCGGCTCTCCCCTATGCACGAAGCGTGAACGAGTCAATGTCAAGAATTTTCAAAGATTATGATGTACAAATCTGTCATGTCCCTTCAAGCAAGCTAAAACAACAACTCGTCCGAGTCAAAGACTGCCTCGAAAAAGAAAAATATCCCGGCATCATCTACAAAATTCTATGCCAGGACTACCAGGCGTGCTACGTAGGCGAGACGGGAAACTTTAAAAGAAGGCTACAGCAGCACCGCAATGATGTAGCCAAAGGACACACGGTTTCCAGCGCCCTAGCAGAGCATCATGAGAAGACTGGTCACAGTATTAACTGGCATTCGGCTTTCATCATCAAAAGAGAGAAGAAATTATCCCGATAGCTTCTTGAATCATTTTGCATACTACAATCTACGACTAACACAATAAACCGGACACGAGGCCCCCTCCTTGAGTTGTACGCAAGGGCCTTACGTCTTCCAACGCATATATAATAAAGATCACCATGCATTCGTTCATTGTGAACAAGGCACCCGTAGTGAGTGCCAAAACGTCAATCTGTTGTTTTTGTGTTCTTTGGTTGGCGAGTGTATGTTTATTCAGCCATGTTCTTTCCTCGCCAGACAAGTTTTCGTCAAACCCTAGATTTCATCACACAAGTGACATTACCATAATAAAGGATTAATTAGTCCACCAATTATGTTTTCTCGCGCTGTTTTGGAGACCTGCGTCACTACGAGCGCAGTGCACCATCTAACTTATAGTAGAAGTACAATTTCATTTTATATAGTTATTTCTTCTGTGTGGCAGCAATTTTTTTATGGGCTTGGAAGACGCAGCGAAAATGGCCATCTCCACAAGCACCGAGATCGCTTTATGGCGGCTTAGTTAGAGGAGCCATCAAGCTAGTCTCGCACAGAACTGTTTCTTCATGCCCACTATCCCACTGCTGTCATTTCTGCACACTCTTAATTTTACTACCACCAGCAAATGCAGATGATCTGCAAACACTTCTCGTACATTTGTATGCATTGAGAGCAAGCATAGTTGTGCTTTCATGGGACACTGTTCTACACAGGAAATTGTGGCAATAGTGTTAAGCAACAATAAACACAACTAAAACATTTATGTGAGACAAAAATACCAGAGCAAGCATATTACCAGGGTCAGATTTTCTACTTGGCCACTCCAGCCAATCAAAAGTGGCTGCAGTAGAGTGCTGTAAACTGACCCCTTTTCATTTATTTTGGTATGTCTGTGGTGTAGCAAGCCAATGACAACAGCACCAAAGGGGCGTCATGTACTCGGCCACTTGCGGAAAGCAACATGCGATCATGATGCTGCATGGCACAGCTGATAGACATAAGCTGCCTGCATACATAATTTATAAGAAGAAGCCACTGCCGGCTTAAGAAGCCTTTCCCAGAAATGCTGCCACACAGGCAAATGCGAACAGGCGAATGACGAGTGCCACGTTTGACTAGTGGATTAGGATCACATGGCAACGTCACCCAAAGAACTGTCTCCTTGTCCTTGATATGTACTGCGGGCACCTTACTGACAGCATGAAGGCTGTGCTCTCCCAAGCTTGAATGGACATCGCTATTATACCAGGTGGCATGATGGACCAGCCTCAGCCACTTGACGTCTGTATCAACAAGCATTTTGAGGATGGATTGCCTGCGGAAATACTTCGCGATCTGGCCGAGTGATAAAGCGTATAAGCTAACAGCAACAGGTTGTACTAAATGCACATAACACAAGTGGCGAGCTGGGTCACTGCAGCATGGGACACACCATGAAGCTTGATTGCATGCTTTCAAGGAGTGCAGCATCTAAAGTGCACTAAATGGCACCAAAATTGTCTGCTCTTTTATGCTGACAACGATAAGAAGGTAAGCAACAAGGCTAGCAGCAACAACAACACTGCATGGGCTGGGACAGGTCGTGACTAATAAATGCTGTTCGCGTTTTATGTCTGTTGCCCTAACTTGTCCGGCTTACATTCAAGAAAAACACTTTTTCACCGGCTTCAGACCTTCAGGTGCTGGCTTAGGAGTGAGACCGGCCTAGATTTGAATAAATATGGTACTCGGCCATAAATCTAGTTCGTGGATCATACACAGCTACTTACATCCATAACGGAAAAACAAAAGGGACACAGTTCAGTTTCTTTCCCCACTCTGAAATGTACGAGCCCTTTCAGAACGTAAATGTAACATCGATCCTTAAAAAACAGTTCTATGACTTTTAAAGTTACCTTTCCGTCATCTCTTGAGGATCCGATGACAACATCGATGGCCTCTCCAGTGAATATGTCCATGTCAGCTACAAAGAAAATGTACAACTTTCCCTTGAATTGCCAGGTCTCATAAAAGGTAAGGATTTAAGACTTCAAAAGCAATATAGGAGTCCCATGCTATCGAAAGAGCATAATGTAACCATTACACATTGCCGGGGTATATAAACCAAAAATGTCTGTCAGGAACATTGTGTGGGACATACCACACACTGGTACCTTGCAAACATGACCTGTACAATGACGCTGCAATAATACATAGGTAATTATTTCTGCCTACACTCAAGGAACTCGGGTACAGTCAAACCTCATTAATACGTACCCGCTTAATGTGTAATTGCAGTTTAAATGTAGTCGCGAAGATTCCCCCACCCAGCCCCCATAGAACCCCATGCCTGACCGCTTAAGCCGTAGTCACTCATTTGCCATCAAATAGTTATTGCATACTATTTTCCTTCTAGTTCTACACGCACAGCACAAATTCGGCAAAATTTCATGCACTGAAAAATGAAAGGTGAAATCGGTTGTACAATATTGTAATGTAGCATTTCTCAAATTTTTAGAAGGCATTTTTTCTCTTAAAAAGGGAAACCATACGACTTATATCCTTTATGTTTGTATATACTATGTAATAATAGTTACGTGTCCATGTTTCGTTTATGTTGCTTCAACAGATACTTTCAAATTTGAGAAAAAGCACTCCGCAATGAAAATGGTAGCCTTCACCAGTTGGTCTTTGGTAGCTTTTCTGGTAAACTGTTAGGTTCTGGTAAAACAAATTCAGTTGCATGCTTTTGAATGGCGTGCCCACCATATCTATTTGGTCAGAAAAAAAGTGAAATATACAACCGGCTTCGATCTCGTGAAAATTTCTGACATGACCGGGCATGAATCAATGTTAGCATGAGTAGGCGTCAGTGACATCATAAGAGCAATGTGAAAAAGTGCAAACGGTTTGCAAATCTATGATGATGAGTGGCCTATAGGCTCAAATGAATGGACCTTTTTCCAATTCAGCTATGCACATGGGCATGCCCCAGCTGCATTACATGCCGCGCCGCCATTATCACAGGGCAGGTGTGCGAAGTGAGTGCGTGAACCCTTGCATGATCCGCGGCAATTTCCTGAGCTTGAGTTGCTGATCAATAATTTTCTTGTGTTCTGGCAAGAATATTGGTTAAAGGAAACACTTAGCTGTTTGTGGGAAAGACTGCAAGCACTTTTGTCGATGAAAGACTCTGTGAACTAACGCTCGAGCGATAGGCGCAGCGTTTGCGACAAACTCCTGCAGGCACTTTCTGTACCGTCGATTGCACAAACCGGCGTGGAATGGTGAACATTGTACTGAAGTGGAGCGCACGGTCAAATTAAAAAAAAAAGTACCCCATGTTATCAGTGAGTTATCACGCAATTCTTGCTGAGTGAGGTAAGCCTGCGTTCTGGTACAGCATGATGCTGGCGCTGTGATTATTGGACTTCTCGCCTTACGACCGACTCGGAAGTCACGGCGATGTTTTAATCTACGGGTATGTATACCGCACGGATTTTACCATTGGCTTAAGAATGTGCTACCGCATGCAAGCGGAAAATAGCTGTACGGTTACTGGGTCCAAACGAAAAGAAGAATCTCGCCACACAGCCG